>NW_008657416.1:10214-18569 GCF_000695815.1 Acanthisitta chloris | reverse complement strand
GTGTTGTGTTGGGTTAATGGTTGGACTCGATGGTCTTGGAGGGCTTTTCCAACCTTAATGAATCAATGTTTCCATGATTCTATGAATCTCTCTGCACAGCTCCTTCCTGCAGGGCTGGTCCTGAGCCACAGCTCAGCCTGACCATGGCTGAGAGCAAAGAGATCAGAGAACTGTGTCCCTCTCGCTCCCCCTCAAGGAAACCCAGACAGAGAGATCTCTGGTAAGATCTCATCTCATGCCTAGACCACCCTGGGCTGAAGGGTGTGAACCTCCCACTGTGGTCTAAAACACCCTGCACCACAACAGAGAAAGCCCCTCACAGCATTGAACCCCCAAGATGGGAAGATGCAGGTGGGAAATGCAGGTGTGCACCGCACTGAGGCATGATCCAGAGTCCCCATCCATGCAAAATCATCAGTGATTCCCTGGAATGCTCTCAAGCCTCAAAAATAGAAAGCAAACACCTCTCTCAGCAGCACACATCCCAGCATGGCCCGTGACAAACTCCTGTGCTGCCCCTCGGTCAGACCCATGCCATGGTGTTCATGTTCCCAGTATGGCCAGTTCCCTCCCATCACTGGACAGATCTGCAGCTTTAAGGCACAGCCAGGCCGCAGAGCAGGTTGCTCTTCCCAGCCTCCAGTGACCTGCCAGAGTCAACTTAGCTGAGAGTAATTAGTGTGGTTATCAAGGGAAGAGGTGGATTAATGTGGGAAAGTCATTGATGAAGGCAGAGAAGGGCAGATGCTTTCCTGGAGTCCCCAATCAATACAGACCTTGGAGGATGAATGAGGGCTTCAAAGCAAAGCATCAGTGAACAATTGAAGGCTTTTAGCTCCCGGATGGCTGCTCTGCCTGAAGCAATGAGTGAAATACGGCACAGGGCACCCTGCACGCTCTGCCAATTATCCCTCGCTGGTGCCTCGGAAGGAGCCTCTGCCCACTGCGAGGGAGGAGGATGCTGGTGGGGTGGGATGAAGATGGGCACCAAGGATGTGGAGCAGCTGTGAATTTGTGAGTTGAAGTCCAAATTCCTGTCCTCTCTCAGCCCTCTGGCTCTGCCCCACACCTCCCCTTCATAGGACACCAGCAATATGAGTGGGGCTGGTGGTGACCACCAATGTGGTACATGCAGTGCTGTGGGCAAGAGAAAACCACCCTCACAACCCCAGGTTCTCTCTCAGGGCCTGAGCAGCATCCAGCACTACCTGCACTCCTGTCCCATGCCTGTGCCCTGCCCCTGTGACACTCAGCAGTGCCATCAGGCTGTGCTGCTGGTCACCACACAAAGTGCTGGTGGTCTTGCCAGTGCTCCCTCCCCCTGCTCCACTTGGCTTTTGCTTTATTGTGCAATGCAAAGATGTAGAAAGTGGGTCAGGAAGAGCCAGGAGGAGCTGCTAGGAGGGGAGGGAAGGAAGGAGGGAGCTGCAAGGTTACAGGCTGTGCTGTACCCTCATCACAGTGGGACAGGGATGTGCTGCCCTGGCTGGTGGTGACACCAGGCTGGTGGTGACCTTGGCTCCAGTGCCAGGACTTGCCTGTAGTGAACATGGGGTGCACCTGGACATGTCCCATGCCCAACGTTGGGCCCTTCCAAGGCAAAGCCTTGCTGGTCTCCAAGGTGCAGAGATGTTTTTTCATTGCACTGAAGGGGAAACTGAGGCACAGAAGAGGAAGCAACTCGCCCAGAGCCAGCAGCCCTGGCAGTACCTGCTGGTGGATGGGTGCTGAGCCACATGGGAGGCTCCTGCCACATGGGCTATTAGCTGTGGCACTCAAAGCCATCCAGGCAGCAACTGGTGCCAGAAGGGTAAGGCCACATGTGGCTAGTGGAGCCGAGTCCCCATGGCTCAAATCCTGGCCATGGAGAGCACAACTGAAGTGTGATAGAAGGCAGAGCTGCCCTTGTCCCCAGTGCCAGCAGGGCAGCACTGCCCATCCAGGTCTCACCATGTCCCAGCTCCTGCCTGCAGCACCCAGCAGCTTTACTCGAAAGCCAAACAGGGAGGGACAGCTCTGCGGAGAGGGAGAAAACCCAAAACAAATCAGAGCATGTTTTTTTTTCCCTGCACTCCCAGCCCAGCTCCCAGCCCCTCCTCTGTCATCCCCGCTGGAATGTGTCTCCAAATTCCTCGCTGGCTCGCTGCGTGCTGCTGCCGGCTTTGCCTCTGATTGTTTGCAGCGATTGCGCTTTTCCCACACTCCAGATCATGGCTAGGAATCACCGTGGCTCCGTGCCGGCTCCGCATCACCCCCAGCACAGGGAGCCAGCGCAGGCTGGGGCAAAGCGCAGGGAGCCAGAGGCTGCAGTGGGAGCTGCGTGGCACATCCTGAGTCAAACCTGAGTCATGCCACACCAGCTCAGCCCCTCTGATCCCCCTTCAGCACCTGCCCCCAGCACCAGGTCGGCAGCAGCTGCCTCCTCCCCCTTCACCTCACTGCTCCAGGGCTCACACAGGCTTGACCAAACAGGGTCTGGGCAGATGCTTGGGTGGGCAGAAATGTGGCTGTTCCCCTTTCGTGTGCTCCTGACTCCAGTTCAGAGTCCTGGCACAGCCCTAGGAGCAGTCACAATCTTACATGCAACTCTTCCCTTGTGTGGAGGCTGCAAATAGTGGGATTTCTTCTTTTCAGGAGCACTTTTCCATCTGAACACCTGGACTTTGCTCTCTGCAGCCCTTGGAGAGGGAGGTGGGTGGCTGCAGGGACATGTTTGCCTCCCACTCTTTGTTTTTCCTGCCTGGGGATGCATCCTCCTGCCTGGTGTGATTGTCCTGTCTCACTCACTCAGGGCAGCTGCTGTTTCCATCAGTCTGGACACACCGGGGAGATCCCCATGATCCAGTGCTGGGACTGGCAGCAGGATGACCCAAACCCAGCTGAGACCAGCTGTGGTCACACAGATCCCATGTCCATCCTAATTCTGAACATCTGATGCATCTAAACTTGAATTCCACCTACTCTCACCATGGCATCAGCAGAGCACCTGGCAGCCAGTTCTCCTTCCAACACCCCCCAAAGTCCCTGATCTGCATGATAAGGTGGGGAAGAATCCTGAGGAGAGGTGTTATCTCCTGCAGACATGCAGGAGGTCAGGGAACACTTGGATTGCTCTGTTGAATCCAGGTTTTCCAAAGCCTCGGCAGCCTCGGCTCACTCCCATTAATGGACTGCATTTTACAGTGACTCCATAAAGTAGTTAATCCTTATCTGCAATTTATAAAAGGATAAACTGCACATGATTAAGACCATATTGTGTAAGGCACCAGCTCCAAGAGAACAGCACGGCAGCCCTCTGCAATCTGCTCCCATGAGGAACCAGCACTCTATCCCAGGTCCCCTGAGCCCTCCAAGACCAGGGAGTGGGGAATTTCCAAAGGTGAACCACAGCCCTGAACACCCTCCAACCTCCTATCTCCCAGCCCAGCTCTAATCTCAAGTCTCAGGATTCTGAGCATGAATAAACTCACCTGTTATTTGCAAACAATTCACCCACAAGTACTCGACAAACAAAACCCTGTAATTAAGCAAAGAACATGAGCCCTGTCCCCCATCACACAGCGCTGCAGAGTGCCTCCTGTTTGCATTGTTTTATTGCAAAGAGATTTAAATCTTTTTTTTTAATGTGAGATGAGGTAAAGGCTAAACACAGAGGAGAAATAATCAGGGAAGGAAGAGCTGGATGGGTGCTTGCCAGGGCTCTAACATGGCTTTTCTCATAGGAAACCCCCCTAAAGCAGCTGAGAACAGGACACCCACAGCATCACCTTATGTTCTGCTGCTATCACGAACCAAACACAGGAAGGTGAATGTAAACAGTTTCTTTAGCCCAATCAAATCGCCAGATGCCAAATTAGCACACTCAGTTAAGCCTCAGCCCTAATTGCACCGTTTGTCACGCTGGAGCAGGAGGTGGCACAGCAAGCACATCAACCCTCCCCAGCCCTCGGGGGATGAGGACTTTTGGTTCCTCAGTCCCTGCCAGCCCCGGAGCTGTGAGCAGGTCCTGCTCCTCCAAAGCAGCACCTTACCCTGTGGATGAGGCATGGGGAAGAGTCTCACGCAGGAGAAGCCTCTGGGGAGTGATTTCCCACCCTGGTATCCACAGTTTGGGAACAGGCAAGAACCACTGCAGCCTTCCCCCAGAGCAGCATCTTCCCCCACAGTTCTCCTGTCCTGGCTCCTCCATCAATTTCTCTCTTCTTTGAGCGCCTTAATTTCTGGGGCAGCAGCCAGACAGGAGCCTCTCTCCTCCAGCCCCAATTCCTGCCTATCCCAAACTGCTGGAACTCAACATTCCACTGCTGCTGAGCACGGACAAACTCACTGTATGTGTTGGCACGTGTGGCTAAAACTCAATATCAGTGTCACCCCCAGAGCACTCTGACAATCCTTATCACGTTTTCCCAGTTGCTCCCTCCTTCCCCACACAATGAAGGTCAGGGTGCAGAGGGACATTTGGTTTCTTGCCATCAAAACAGCCTGGTTTGGGGTGGATTTTTTTCCTTCTTCCTGCCCATCAAATCCCAGCTCCTGAATCCAACAGCCCCAAGGTGATGTGGCCAAAACAGAGTGTGGATGTTGGGATAGGACAGCCCTGCAGTCACTGCTCCACAGCAGAGCCCTGTGCATGGATGGGATCCCACTCACACAGACTTCCACTCAGGAAATGACCGAACTGGGAAATTAATGTAGTCAACAAGCATTTGCTGCTTTGCCTATTTTTCACCTCTTTAAGGTTTTTGTTTAAAGGCTCCATTTTTTCCAAGGGTAGGAAAGCCCACCCTAAGAAGAACCTGCTGAGACAGCCAGGCCTGGGGGACTGAGAGGGTTATGGTGATTTTGAAATAAAATTTTTTCGGTTAGAAAAACAAGTACTTGACTAGCTAAAGACAAATATTCTGAGTGTTTGCTTTTAACACTTTCAGTGCCAGCCAGCTGAGGCTTTTCATTCCACAGTACCTTCTCACCTTGCAACACTCCCTAAATGGAGAGTGCTAGTTTTTTTATCAACATGAAATCAAACAGAAATGGTTTCATTCGTCCCAAAAGAATGCATTTAAATGTTTATCTTTGCAAAGGGAAACTTCCTCTGGCCTTGTGGGTTTTTGCACAAGCCAAACAAGTCTCCTCCTGCCCTCTCAGCCCCCTCAGCCACACCACCAACACCCAAACCACCCCCAGCTCCGTCTGCGTAGGAGAGTGTGGGGCCAACTCCATCCTCCCCTGACCCAGGAGTGACAACCTCAGAGCTGTTTGCTGCCAGCAAGTTTCGTGCATGTAGGCGGTGGAATAAGAGGTTAGAAAGTCACTATTGGTGTCACTGCTGGTGTCACCTTGAAGAGACACTGCACAGGAACTCAGCCTTCTTATTAGACAGCAGAGCACCCACACATGAGAAACCATCCGAGTGATGAGCGCGAAGGAAACCAGACAGGTTTCCTGTCTTGGTTCTGCTTCTCCTGTGAGAAGAAGAAGAAGACCCAACTCCATCCTTGCCAGCCCCATGCGATGTGGCACCACAGTCCCATGGGCTCAGGGCAGCTCTGCCCTGCTGGGGGCACTGCCAACTGCCCCCAACGCTGTGCCCATGGCTGTCAGGAATCACTGCAGTGTCACATAAAGCCTAGCTGAGCTCTTGCTTCTGCTGTTGATAAAAATATCTTCTTGGTCAGTGCCCAGGGCCAGATTCTCTGTGAAAAGGGGGATCCTTCTAACAGGCACCCCCAGCCCCAAGCTGCCAGGATGGGGTCACAAGCTTCCCTGGGAACTGAGGGATGGGACATCTCTTTGGCTTGGGCATAGCGAGAGGTGGGAAGGATCAGATTCTTAAGTTTTACTGTCCTGCTGGCACTGCCCACCATGCTGTCATCTCCACAAAGTGCTGTTGGCATATGGCCCAGGTGGGGAACCAGCTCTGGGCACCACATGGCTCAGGTTGGCTGTGATGAGGTGTCCCTCACCCCAGGGCCATGTTGCCCCTTCTCACACCAGAGCTGGCTGGTGCCATGCCACACTGTGCCATCCCATGCTGGGCCCTGCTGGCAAAGCCCTGGCATGGGCAAGGAGCCCCAGAGCAGCTAGAGGCCAAGGCTCTGCAGGTCAGCACTCGCCAGGGCTCAGAGGAGGAACCTCAGGTGATCATGTTCAAAGCCATGGACAGCTGGGACTAGGAGAGATGGGGCTGGGAGAAAGTGGAGCAAGCTGAGTTCCTAACCCATTGGTTCACAGAGGAGCCAACAAGGGAGGGGTGAGGAACAGCCTGCCTCATAATTGTTTTAATTACCCAGGCTTGCTCTGAGCAGGATCCCACACTGAGCATGTCGCTGTGCCGTCCACACCAAGGCAGGTGCCTCATCATCCCCTACACAGGCAGCTGTGGCACCATCCCATCCTGTCCCCACCATCCCATGGGAGCATCCAGCTAGGCTTGGGTCATGTTCTGCTCCCCATCCCAGTCAGACATCAAGGGTCACATCTGGGGTCACCCTGGGTGTGCAGCCCTTGTCCACGATGACTTTGTGGAGAGACACAAAGTGATCACACACTGACTCCTTGCAGGAAGAGCAGGATGCTCAGGGGTGTCACCAGGGTCCCTGACTCCTGCCAGTCAACCAGGATGCTGCTGTGCTTTGCAGGGCCAGGCAGGGTGGTGTGTGTGGGATCTGGCCTCGGGGCGCTCGCTCAGCCCGTGTCGAAGTGACGCAATGGAAAGCAGCAAGCAGGAGCGTGTGCCTTGCCCCTACTTGCAGCTCTTCCAGCTCTAGGGCTCGATGGTAGAGATAAACGGCCTTGATGGGACGGCAGGACAAGTTCCAACACTGCTTCCCAGTGTCTGCTGCCAGCTTCAGAGCGTGAGAAAATACCAGGCAGGGAGGGAAGGATCAGCATCACACGGATGTTTAGAGATGATTGATATTTTTATGGTGAAGTTGGGATTTTTGGGTTCCTCCATCCCTCCACGTGGCAGGTTCCTAGGCTTGGGCTTGCATGCACGTGTTCAGCACTGTGCTGCCCACGGGTGCTCAGTGACCTGCCAAGGGCGAGGGCTGCACCCCAACTTGTTACCTGTGCACCCACAGCAGGGTGCAGGCACCCGCTGAGGCCATGCACAGCTCCATGCACAGCTCAGCAGCTCTGTCTCTGTCCCCACTCAGCACCAGGGCACCTGACTGAGCCCTCAGGTTGCTTTTAGGATGGACCCTCAAAACTAGGGAGTTTGAAAGTAAATCAAGAAAAGAGCCACAAGTCCTCCATAAGTGTCAATCCGTCTCCACGACCAGGGACCCCCTGGCTGTCTGTCATGGGTGTCTATCCATCTCCATGCACAGGGATCAGGAGCTGCCACCTCCCTGCCCAGCCGTGAGAGAGAGAGGGCTCTGGTTAAAGAAGCAGCAGAGACAACTTGTTTCTTATTAAACAGACAATGAAATAGCCTTTCCAGTCATCTCTGGGTGATGATGCCATGGGGATCAGAGGGTCCCAGGGTGGCCCCACTCCTCCCACTTGCTTTGGCTGTCCGCATTGACAGCAGCTCTAGCACCAGCTGAGATAGTGAGTCCTGAGGAACAGATTCTCCTGGCTGGCTGAGCAGGACCAGACCCCCCTTCAGTTGCCCTAGGGCATGCATCCAGCTCCTGCCACCAGCAGGTCCCTTCACACTGCTAGGAAGACTGAAACCAGCCCAGGGAGCTCAGTCCTCCTCTCCCAGCAGGTTGTGAGACATGTCCGGGCATAAACCTTCTCCTGCTACAGATGCTGAGTGTGCTCCAGGGATGCTGCCTCTGTGTAAGGGATCCCAGAGCTCCAGGACAGGTCCCTGTGCCCATCCGGGTCCCACTGGAGAGGGGAAACCACAGAAAGCAAGCTCAGTTCTCTGGGAAAGCTCCCTGCTTGCAGTGCTGCATCCCTGGGGATTGTCCAGAGGAATTCAGCCTGATTATCATTAGAATAAAGGCCAAAGGAGCCCAGCTCTCCTTGGCTCCCTGCTTTCAGCTGCAATCCCATGTTGGTGACCCCCAGTGAACACAAGTTTTCTCAGGAACCAGATCCCCCAAAACTAGCTGCTCTCCTGCTCCCTGGGCCTGCGTGATCATCACCACCCAAAATTCAGTCAGGGAGAGATGTTAAAAAGTACATGCTCCAGAAGGATGAAGGTTTGATCCAAAGCCTCAACATCCTGGAGCATCCAGTGCTTCCAGTGAGAGATGGATCAGGAGCAGATGGAACCAGCTGGAAAGGGTCTGCTCCTTCCTGGACCTACATGTCTTCCTCAATTGCAATTGCAAAACAGGAGTTTTTTCTAAACAAAAACATGGCTGAGCCACAGACAGCAGAAATTGAACTAAATAGGGC
>NW_008657416.1:627-10178 GCF_000695815.1 Acanthisitta chloris | reverse complement strand
CCAGACCAGCCAGTCAGGGCAAGCAGGTCCTTTGGACAGGCAGTCCCAAGCCCAGTGGTGCTTTTGGCAGTGCTGCCACATTACCTGCGGATGCTCCAGCAAAGGGGGAGGTAAATCTACCTGAGCAATTGGGTGTTCTATCAATTAATTTGGAACCTGCACGTGGTTTCCATCATTATTTATGTCTGAGTGTGCAAAAACAACCACCACGCACTTTGGAAGGCAGGCACTGGCTTTTTTTGCCTCCGGTGCTCCCAGTAAATCTGTGTTTCTGCCTGGTCCTGGGGGTTTGCTCTTGCCTCCTTATCAGAGTCGGGACGCGTGTGGTTTTTTGATCCGGAATTGTGGCCCCAGGCACTCCACCTGCCAGCTCCCCTCCACCACTCCCCGTGGAGGAGGAGGCTCTGCACCGTGGGATTTTCATCCTCTGGAGCAGCAGCTCGGGGAAGCTGCTGTGCCTGGGCATGTCCCTGCAGCAGGCAGTGCTGGGCTCCCCCAGGCACTGGGATGTGCATCTCCGTGGCCATAAACTCACCCCAGCCTCTCATCCCAGCTCTGTCCTTTCCTCTTGTTCTCCTCAAGCTGGGACATTTAGGGATGGGGGTCCTGCATGGAAACCCAGATTGGTGGGATATGACCTTGCAAAGACTCACAGTGAGGCTGGAGCAGAGGAAATATATACACCCAACCTTTAAACCACTGACCTTCAGAGAACTGATCTGCAGGTACATGAGTGCAGCAGCCTGTCCACATCCTCCTTGTGAGTCAGTGTTGCTAGCAGTGCCCAGCCCCATGGCTGGAGAGCTTGGCAGTTCCCTCCTGTCCCTGCCACTGCTGTGTTGGCCTGACACAGGTTCACCTGGAAAACCCCTGCCAGCAGTGCCACGATGAACAGAGAGGACACTGAGTGTTGCCCTTACATATTTGCCCTCCCTGAAAAGGGCTCAATGCCACTCCAGCTGAAATGGGGAACAGTGTGGGGCTGGGGCTGAGGTACCCAAGCCAGGGCAATGCTTTGGAACAAAAGGTTGGGAGTTTAATATTACACAAGAAAACAACTCACTGGAATCCTGCCACTGTTCATAAATAAATAGTGGATGAGCCCTGACAAGCCCAACTCACAGCTCTGATGACACAACTGCTCTCTCCCCTGTGCCCTTAAAAAAGCCAAAGTGTGGACAGAGAGCATCCTCCCTCCTGTGTGCTCCAGGGCTAGGGATCACACTGCTGCACTGGACAGGAACAGTGGGTTTTTTCCTGGGGACCAGCCACAGCTCATCCTGGCAAAGCCACAACACTTGTGGCCTGACCCCTCAGCATTGCAACTTTGATGTGGGATCATCCCCCTGTGCTGGGCACATCACTGCCAGGTGGGAAGTGGTACCCAGAACTGGTGAATACCTATAATAATACCAATAGGGAAGCTCAGGGCAGGGGGAAATCCTGTCCCCAGAGCATGCTTAGCCCCTAGGAGTGGTGACTGACACCTGCCAATCAATGAATGATACAAAGGGGCTGGGAATGGAAGTTTGGGTGCATCTGACCTCCAGTGGGGGCCTGGGCCAAGCATCTGCCTGCCAGGCTACTGATAAAAAATGGTGTTTTCATAAAACTGAGATTTGGGGGGAGGGTGTGTGGGGGTGACATTTCCAACAAAACTCTTCTCTAGTGCCGGAACAGCAATCATTTTTATCACTTTTTTGGCAGCCAACCAGATTTACAACAGCCTTTCACTGAAGAAACAGAGCTTCTGTTTGTTTTCGGGGCATCCACATTCCCAGGGTTTGACAGAAATGACTGTTTTCCCCCCTTTTCTTCCAAATGTTGACACAGGAGTCAAACACTGCCTCTGCTGCCAGGTCACCAGTCAAGCTGAGAAAGGGAAATGTGCTTTGCTGGAGGAGAAACCAGGACGTGCCCCTGGAATGATTCACCCGAGCAGGATTGCTCCAAGCTCAGAGCAGCTCTGGCCCTGCTGCACCAGAGCCACATCCTGCATGGTCCCAGGGGATTTTCCAGGGATGCCCATGATGGTTACAGGTTTGGAGGGACCCCCAAGGTGGTCATGGATTTGCAGAGGCTCCTGCAGCCGTCTCAGTCCCCATGTCCTGAGGTCCCACCAGTGCCCGGCGTGTCACAGGGCACAGGTCCCTTTGCAAAGGGGATTCCTGGTGGGACAGGGCTGATGGCTGGTTCCCAGTGGTGCTGTGGGCTGGGATCTCCACTTTTGGGGGTGATGGTTGCAGAATCAGGCCAGAGCATTGGGGAGCTCCCAGCAATTTGCCCACCATGGCAAAGCCCTGGTCCTTGGGAAGCTGTAAGCACCCTTCCCCTGGGAAACACCGGTGCCAGATTCCCAGGGAACTTGAAACAAAGCAAATCCAGTCCAAGACATGCATCTCTAAGCTCTGTAGCTGGAGGGCACTGAGGGGAGCTCAGGAGGGGGGAAAAGTCGAGGGGAATCAAAACGTTTTTGCAGCCAAATGCGCGTTTTTCCCAAATCCTTTGCAGCGCTTGCATCAGAAGCTGTAATTACCCAGACTTGCCCTCTCTGTCTGCACAAGGCTGGATGCTGCCCCACACTTTGTAGTCGCTCTTCAGAGCAGGGTGAAGTTCATTAACTCTTTTGGGATGAGCAGGGAGACCTTCATCATCTCCTGGATGGTGAGAAGTGAGAGCACCTGCAGCACCGTGCTCGAAGCTTGACCTCCATCGTCGTGGCCACAAGTTGATGTGCTGCACATCGGTGCCAAACACCTGGTCCTCCCACAGCTGTGCCTCAGCAGGGCCATCCCACCATGCTCCGGCCCTGCTGCCCAGCGAGGGCAGCAGCAGACAACCCTCTCCCTTTGCGAATAGTGACCAGGTCCAGCACAGTTTGCCCGGACGTGTCAGCAGATGGCAATGTTTCTGTGCTCTGTATATCTCTGCTGGTGGCTCCTTTTCATCCCTCAACCCACTAACAAACTGCATTAGCAGGACCCCCTGATGGTGTCCAACCAGCACTCAACCCTAAAAGTCCAGAGCAGCAAGGCTTGATGACGTGAACATGCCCAAAACACCTCCCGCACGCTCCTAGCAGCATCTCACAGCCTTCCTCCTCCATCCATGCCCAGGACATGGTCATCTCATCCCCTGCTTTGTGGTGTTGCTGTTTCTGGTCTCAGCCCTGGCCAGGAAGGGCAGAGGCAATGACAAAAATAGCCAGCAAACTGTTCAATGAAGCTTTCTCAGATGCTTGGGTGTGGTGTGACTTTTAGGCAAGTGATCAGGGGTTGACTTTTTCCATCCGGCACTGGCTTGGCTTGGCTCAGCTCAGCTTGGCTGTGCCAGGAGCACGAAGGCAATCAGGCAGAGGCTGGGAATGGAGGAGGAGGAGGAGGTGGAAGAAGGCTGTTCCTGTGGTGGTAAAATGTCAGCCAAAAATGTCAGCTCTGCAGTGCCAGGTGTGAAGGGCAGCAGGTCAGGGCTTGGTGCTTTCCGTCCTTCACACCCTCCTTGGGCCAGAGCTACCACAGCCCAGCTCAGCTCAGCTCAGCTCAGCCTGCCTCGCTCGCAGCAGCAGATTTCGATTTCCCAGACTTCCTCTTTCGGGTGAGATTTATGAAGGTCTGATCACAGCAATTAGGAACTGGGAATGACCCAGCCAGGCTGCCCCAGGGGGTAAAAATAGCCCTGGGTGGTGACTCACAACTTCGGTGTGTGGAGCCCTGAGGCTGTGGATACACTCCAGGCTGGGGATGTTGCCACAGCTCTGTGTCACCCACACTGCGCCATCCTGTCCTGCAGACGTGTCAGGAACCTGCTCCATCCCACTGATTAGCCATGTGGGAAGGTGCTGGGGGCATTGAGCTGTGCTGAGCCAGGGCAGTTTGCATGGTGTGGTGCTCCAGCCTGACTCAGCTCCCTGGAGCTCATACCTCATTGCAGCTCTCCATCTGTCCTGCGGAGCTGAGCCCTGGTGAGCACTGCCACATCCCTGTGCACAACTGCTGACAGAGCTTGCCCAGGGGTCCCCATGGATGGGGGCTGCTTTCCAAGGAGCCTCACATCCTGCTAGGGGAAAGCACCGTGGCACCAAGCACCTGGGAGAAGCCAGGTGGGATGTTGTGAACGCTAGGGGAAAGCACCGTGGCACCAAGCATCTGGGAGAAGCCAGGTGGGACGTTGTGAACATTGAGGGATTACATTCTACCTCCTGATATAAAAGCCTTCACTCCAGCAGCCTGTCCCTCCCTGCCCTCAGGCTGGGACTGGAGGGTGGCCAGACCCTTCGTGCAGGCACTTCACGTCCCTGCCACGTCCCTGTGCTGTTCCCTTTCCCTGTCTGATCCCATCAGGTAACGACCTTCGCTGATGCAAAGCCCTGAACACACTCGACTAAGTTGTGTGTCAACTCGGCAGAGCAGAAGTGTCTGTTGAGGGTGGGTGTTACCACAGGGTAATGTGTGCTTCCTCCATGCAAGCTAAAAATAGATGGCAGAGCTCAAAGAACAAGGTGCTGGGTGCACCTTTGCAGTGGAGGGTACACAGGGCAAGGAGGATCTGGGTAGATGTTGCAAGAACAGCTTAATTCCATGCAACGTGCGCTCCAGTGCGCTCCAGTTTCGAGACTCCTTTTTGTTTTCACAGGAGATTTGCACTTGAAAAGCCACTGTCAAATTTGCATGCACTAACATGTAGCCAGGCCAGAAAAAGGAATGATGCCCTCTGCTTTCCAGAGTGATCCCATTGCCTGTTGCACACCCAACTTGCACACCCACGGAGCAGTCTCGGGCGCCCAAGCTGGCCCAGAGCTGGTGGAAGCAGCGTGTCACATCCATGTGTGTTAAACCCATATCCCATCACAGGGCAGACAGTGCTGCCCTGCCTGGTGATTAATGACCCTCTGCTGAGATTTCCCAGAAGGAAACAAGCGTCTTCCCATTGGAAGGAGCTCCTTTCTAATGACACAGCCCTGACAGCTCACACCATCCATCGCAAAAGGGGCTTTGACCATGAACTCCTGCTCTGCAGAATGACTTTGCATTCCTGATTGCGGGAAAGCAGTGATGCCAGTTCCTCCAGTCACCATCCCTGCAGGGTCCTGGGACCATTCTGGATTTGGGAGCAGCTCGGTGTGCATCCCCCTGGAGCAGAGCAGAGCTGATCCCCAGCTCAGCCTTTGGCTCCTTTGAGAGCAGCATCCCTCCCGTGCCGCGCGCTGTTCCCTCGCGTGGCGACACGTCCCCAGCCGAGCCACCGAGCACACACAGCAGCAGCAGTGCCAGTGCCAACTTGTATTTAAAGCTGAATCCTCAGCAGCTTAAGGGACCTGTGTGGTCTGAGCATCACTTCAATCCCACCCCGCGGGAGCTCGTTCCCAGCACACGAGGCTGCATGGGGCGAGTGGTGCCGTGCCAGGGCCCGCGGGGAGCAGTGCTGGCCAGGATGGAGATGTTGAAAGGAACCAGTTTTAGGACCCTTTCCCTGGCCAGGGTTTCCCCACACACATAGTTTGCAAAATCCCAGCACTGTATCAGAGGGGAAATCACAATCCAAGCCAACCCCAAAATATCCCCTTGCCGTGGCTGCTGCCCATCAGGCTGTCTACATCCAACCTCAGGCACAGGGAGCATTTGCTCCATGTCCTTTTGGTCAAGCACAGGAAGCTGGCCAAAGCCAGAGAGGATCTCTGCCAAGAGCTGATCCTCTCCCACTCACTGCTGGAAGGGTTATCAGGACAGGAGTGAAATCTGGAGCACAGCCGAGGTGGGAGAGGTGTGGGAACGCAGACAAGGCAGAGTTATTTCCCCTGCGCCGTGGAGAAGTGAGGCAGGAAAGACACACAAATAGACATAATTGAGGCTAAATGTCTTAGGTTTTTGAATCAACATGCACCACTGAGAGCACAATCAAAGGCTCTTTAGTAATTTATTGACTTACCCTGAAGTAAAATTATCTGAGTGTGTTTATCACACCCACACCCACACCCACCCCTTCCTATTAGGTAACTGAGTCCTTCCAGACCGCTCAGCTCCTCGGTGCTGTGCACTGGCAGCAGGATGGGACATGGGACAAGGAGCTCTGTGCAGGAACCAGCATCACATCAGCGAGGTGCACATCAGCACCCATCAGGGTGCATGTTTGCTGCCTGCCCATTGCTGCAGGTCAGTGGACATGGGCAGATCCTGCTGCTCCAAAATTCAGTTCAGGTCCAAACACAGCTCCAGAGAAGTTCTCAGCAGGGCTGGTGGTTCTGCAAGAGCTGTGGGCATGGAAGATGGGGAGATTCCTAGTTGTGGCTTGGATGGCTCAGCAGCACTGCTACATCCATCACACCCTCCATGCTCAGCCCAGGAGCACAGAGGCTCCTGCAGCACAAAGGGAGATGCTACAAAGCCCTGGAGTTTGGCATTCACCACTCCACAAGGTCCCTGGTGCTCCCAGGTGGGTGCACTTCCTCCGAGCCCAGCTGAGCCCAAGCAAACCCATGGCAGGGATGGCCCTTCCCACCACCAGTCCAAGTGACACCTCAGTCTTTCCAGGCAGAAAGGGGAAGGCAGGAGGGAGAGGCACTGTCACCAGGCCCCGACGTCAGGCTCGGTTTCAAAACGCACGTGCAGGTTTTCCTTGCTTGCAAAACTTCCCCCTCCCTCGTCTTACGACAGACCCTCAGCTTGCAAAACAGCAGGGCTTTGGGAATATGTGAAGTAAACAAACAGATGGTAGAAAAAAACCCCACTTAAGGTGTCAGCCTTGCAGTGGAGGTGAGTGCCTGGCTCTGATTTCCTCACCATGCTGGCAGGTAGGGCAGCCTGTGCCTCAGTTTCCCCTGATGAGGAGCTGAGGAAGGCTCAGGCCATGCTCCTGCACCTGTGCTGGCACCCAACCCTGGCCTGGGGGCTCAGAAAACCCTCCCTCCCTACCCCATGCTGCAGATTTTTATTACTAACAAATGAAGCAACAGGTTGGAGGAGGCCAATCCTGACCCTGCAATCCTTGGAAAGCACCAATTGCAGCCGTGGGCAGCTGGGAGCATCCCCAGCTCCCTCAGGATGCCCTGGCTCAGCTCTGTGGGTGCATCTCAGCAGATGGACAGACACTCCCTCATCCAACACAGCCACTGTCCTGCTCCCTGAGAATCCCCAGAAACACAGGCAAAACCTTGCTATAGTCTCTGGGAGCCCAGCTCACCACAGCAGGGCCCACGAGGAGTGGGGAAGACACACAAAGAGAACCAAAGCCACAACCAAACAGGAACACATGCTTTCAAAATGGGTCCAGCTCCTGCGTGAGGGAAGATGAATCATCAGGAGATGAATATTCTCCAGTAGGAAACTCCAGGGCTGGGCTCAGCCCTCCCACAGGGCATCGCCACACTCCAGGCTGTTATGGAGGGACACAAGCCAATGTGGAGAGGCAGAAGGAGTTTTACAGCCCAAGGACTCATCCCTGGGCACCAAGGGCAAAATGTGGGGTAGAGCTAAGCCAGAAAGATGCTCCAAAGGAGCACAGAGACCAATACAGTCCCCAGGTGCTTCTGAGCATGGAGGTGCATGGTCCAGCCCGACACACAATCACTAGGAGATGACACACACAGATACAAAGCCCCCAGGCTGGGAATTGGGGTGTCTTCCCCCTGCTTTGCCCCTGGCCTATCTCCCAGAGCCAGCATGGGAAATTGTGAGTGCAAAGGAGGAAGATAGCGCCCAAGGGGAGATATCTATCATGCTTCCTGCAGCCCTTGCCCTGCACTGAGAGGGGATGCCGCAGTTTGCTGGCCCCAGAACCCCTCTGACCCACAGCTCATCTTGCCTGGCACCTGTGAGCCTGATTAGCACCAGAACTTCACCTAGGGGTAGAGCTGGAGTGCCCCAGCCTGCCTAGGGCAAAGTCTGCTCTGTGCATGGACAAGGAGATGCTTCTCCCAGGCTGGGGTGGCATCGTCCCCAGTGACAAACCTGACTCTGGGAACAATCACCACTAGCTCAGGTCAGGCTGCTGTGAATTATGGACACCTCCCGCAGCCAACACACAGGTCCCTGTGGCAGAAGGAACTGCTTGGGTTCAGCCCCTGCATCTGCCTCTCCAGGGCTCCCTGGGGATGGCCAGCCCTGGGAACCAGCACTTCCCAGGGAAAGCACAGCCAGCCCGGGATGGGACCTGCAGCCTCTGCTCCAGCCTGGCAGCTTCACTTCTATGTCCCTGTGGTGCAGCACAGCATCTGTGCAGAGCCATCCTGGAGCCGCCCGTGCTCCCACCAGAGCTCATGGTAGTCCTGTGGCTGGGAAAAGGCATTCCACTCCATAAATCCATCAGCCTCTCCCTATTTACCAGGAAAACGTCTGGGAAGGGGATGTCATTATTAAAGTCACTGGAGTGCTGGGCCCTGGAGGGATCTGCACGAGGGATCCCAAAACTCCAACAGCAGAAAGGCACAGCCCCATCCCCATATACAGGATTTGATCCATTGTGCAGGATTCATCCCTGTCCCAGGGCTAGGGCGTCCCATTGAGGTTTGCTTGCTCAGTCCCACAGGTCTGAGCATGGATATTCCTCACACTGGCTTACAGCAGGATAAATCCCTGGAACCTGGAGCATGCAAGAGCTCTGCTCAAGGCAGCTGGGGACAATCCCTGGGCGAGGAAGAGATGCGTGGGGGCAGGAAAACACAAGGCGGGGAAATGTGGCAGCACTGGGAAAAGTCAGCTCTTTTTTTTCCTTTTATTATTGTTGAGGTTTTTTGTTCTTTTTTTTTTTTTTCTTTCGGAAGGTGCCTGGGAAAGGAAGTGATTGTTTGGAGCAGATCTTGATGGCTCCAGGCCCCTCGTTGTGGAGATAACCAGGCGCAGCCCCTCCACAGCAGCAAGCCCCAGCCCAGCCCTGGTGGGAAACATCCCACTGCAGCTGCAGGGGGGTCGGGAGGCCCCAGCACCAAATCCCACTCCCACCACCACCCTCAGAGCTGGTGTGACTCCGGGAAGGGTGCAGGGGGCAGTGGGTCCCCCAGCAATGTCACCCCCAGGGTGGCTCCAGGCCATGTCGCCACCTCAGCCCTGTCTGCTTGGGGCTATTTTAGGGGTAAGCAGGAATTAGGCAGCTTTAGCTCTTTTCTGATGTTGTTGCCAAAAATCTTGGCTAAGCATATGTAATTAGGGGCTCCGTCATCCTTGGAGCCGTTACCCCCCTGCCCGGCGCTGATTTGCAATATCCATGTCTTAAACACCACCGGCCTGGACCTCTCCTCTGCTTCCCACCATCTCTCACGGCTTGAGCTGGAGATTAGGAAACAAGAGAGGGGTTTGGGGCCTCGCTGTCAGCCAGGAGATAGGGCCGGGTTTGCTCTGAGGAGGGAATTATTCTGGGTATGAATTATGTCATTTTCCTCTCCGGAAACGGCGCATGCTCCCGGGTGTCACAGCTGGTGGGGTGGAGGGGGAGGCTCCCTCCCCAGCACGTCCTGGCTCCCCATCCTCTCCAGGTCCCCAGACCACAAGGAGAACAACGGGAGCAGCCAGAGGGTGAAGAAAAATGAGTAGTGGCTTTTTTTTCCCCCTCCCCTCTCCCCT
>NW_008657416.1:0-362 GCF_000695815.1 Acanthisitta chloris | reverse complement strand
GTAGTGGCTTCTTTCCCCCTCTCCCTTCTCCCCTCCATCCCAGCTACTTGCTGCCGGGGAAGGATGCCCCGCAGTTGTGCCGTGGCCACGCTGGCACCTGCGGGCTCAGCTGTGCACGGGGCACGGGAGATGTGGGGTGGATCAAAGGCCCCTGAGTCCCTCTCTCAGCCCCCCAGGGAGCACCCACCAGGCTCTGGGCTCTGCGGCATGTGGAGCATCCCAAGAATCAGAGCAAATGTTGAAGGGCTGTGTCCCCCTGCCCTTGGCTGGGCTGGGCGTTAAAGATAGAAATGGGAAGGAAGAACTCTTGGAGCGGACGGGAGCCAAGCCAGGTTGGGGAGCAGCACCCCATACCTTCACCA
>NW_008657415.1:88876-89114 GCF_000695815.1 Acanthisitta chloris | reverse complement strand
CGTGTCTCTCGGACACGGCCGAGACCAGCTCGGCAGAGCCTGTAGCAATGATGGCTGAGGGGTGGAAGGACCATGAATGATAGAATTTGTAGGGTTGGAATGGACCTTACAGATAGATCATCTAGTCCCAACCCCCCCTGCTATGGGTAGGGACACCTCAGCACTAGATCAGGTTGCTCTAGGCCTCATCCAGCCTGGTCTTGAACACCGCCAGGGTTGGGGCTGCTACCACATCCCC
>NW_008657415.1:87877-88854 GCF_000695815.1 Acanthisitta chloris | reverse complement strand
CCACTGGCTACTTGGGCAACCTGTGTCAGTGTCCCACCACCCTCACAGTAAAAAATGTTTTCCTAATATCGAGCCTAAATTTCCCCTCCTTCAATTTGAATCAGTTATCTCTTGTCCTGTCACTGCAGTTCCTCACAAAGAGTCCCTCTCTGGCTCCCTTGTAGCCCCTTCAGATAGTGAAAAGTTGCTATGACATCTCTGGGCAACCTTCTCCAGTTTGAACAGCCTCAGCTTCTTCAGCCTGTCTTCATAGGGGAGATGCTTCAGTCCTCTTACCAACTTAGTGGCTCTCTGGGCTCGGTCTAACAATTCCATGTCCTTGAGCCGAGGGCACCAGACCTGCATAGAATCATAGAATCAACCTGGTTGGAAGAGACCTCAAAGATCGTCAAGTCCAACCCTAGTATCGTTACTAGACCATGGCACTAAGTGCCACATGCAGTATTCCAAGTGGGGTCTCACCTCACAAGAGAACTTATCCTATTTCCCTGCCCTAAGAGGGTACCAATATTGTACAGCGCTGGTGGTGGGCTTTGTCTAATGCCTTCTCCACATCTGCAGTGACCCCACATCTCCCAGGGCACAGCAGCTCCTCTGTGTTTCACTCAGCTTCATAGGCTCCTTGCTTACTCTTCCAAGTCCCAACTCTCCTTTCACAGTCTCCTCATTTTTCCATTGGCACCCATGCACTTTTCGACAGCGCATTGTGTGTAACATGGGTGTCTTGGGGTTTCTTTAGGGGACTGGATAGGTCACTTCATCGACCCCACATCTCCCAGGGCACAGCAGCTCCTCTGTGTTTCACTCAGCTTCATAGGCTCCTTGCTTACTCTTCCAAGTCCCAACTCTCCTTTCACAGTCTCCTCATTTTTCCATTGGCACCCATGCACTTTTCGACAGCGCATTGTGTGTAACATGGGTGTCTTGGGGTTTCTTTAGGGGACTGGATAGGTCACTTCATCTGAGGGGCAGTGAAA
>NW_008657415.1:74178-87856 GCF_000695815.1 Acanthisitta chloris | reverse complement strand
CCTGACAAACTGCAAAATCCAGCCCCCCACCTAGATTAGAGGAGTTTTGTCTCTGGTGTCAATAAAGCCAGGATTTTATTTCAGGGTAGTAAATCTTTTTTATCCCACATGCAGTGCAGAAAAACCTGGGAGAAAGTTTTCCCAGTAAGAAAAGCAGCTCTACTGGATTCAATGGAGTTTTCCATGCAAGTTCACTAGCAAAAAATTCATTTCTTCATATTTGTGGCATTTGCTTCAATTTGTTGCTGTTCAAGATAAATGTATAGTGCAGCAAAGTACACCTCCATTCAATGTAGTGGGACCTGACTAAGTCAAACAAGGTATAACCTGTGCTCTATAAACAAATTACAAGATAATAAGCTGTTTACACCAAATAAATATTTATTTGCTGAATTAAGGCATGAAATAGTCAGGTTTGTGCCGAAAGCATCCGTGGACTTCATAAACAGCAACCAGAAGTCATTTCTAAACTAGATTTTTGTTTAACCGCAATCCAAAATATCTGAGTACAAATATGATTTACTTCTTGATTTATTTCTTAGAACATTTGTCTGGCCTTTTTTGGTCGGTTTTTTCTTTTTTTTTTTTTTTGTTAATTTTACGACTAGTGCATCCCTGCCTAGAGTGGGGTCAAATCCAACCACCAGCTGTAGAATTCATTCCACATTGGTTATTCAAACCTGTAAGAGACTAAATTTGGGCAGTTTAGTGGGAGACATGCACTGAGCAGACAGGACATTCTTGATTTGGTGATCAAAGCCTGTGCATGCAGATATAGTTTGCCATCATTAGCAATCCTGTTCTTTATTTTAAGCTTAACCTCAGAGTTAATTTTAGTCTTATGTGACCCCTTTCCAGAAGATCAATAGCATAACAAAATCTGGAAGTGATAAATAAGAAAAAGTACCAGATATGGTAACTGTGCTGTAATAAAAATGTACAGATGGAGCATAACTTTTCAGTTTCCTCTCTGCAGGCTGTAGAATAGAAGAGGCAGTCAGGACAGCTATTTTATGCTTGTAATTGATGTGTACCTAGAATCAGTTTTACTGCAATGATAAATGATTTAATTTGCTGCCAAAATAAGGCTAATAAGGAATCTAAATATTGGCTGAAAAACTGTAAATCTCAAACACCATCTATACACACAGACTGTGTGTGTAGGACCAGATACAGTATGTGCATGCACACACACACACACATGCTCTCAAGCACGCTCATATCATTGAAGCAGCTGCTCTGTTGAAGCCAATGCTGTTATTCTCATGTGTAAGGAGAGGGATAGGGATTTAAGGTTTATAAAGATAAAACTATTCCTTTGGTTGTATGCAAAACAGCCCTTGGTAGCTGTATGCACTTAAAGACACGTGTTGGCTTTTATGGTGCCAACCTCACTGATCTCAGGTGTCTGCTGAATAAGAGTTATTTATTTATTACAGACAAATCCCTACTGACTAAATCTTCAAGGTGAATATAGGCAAGGAAAATAGGAAGTGGTGTGTTGGGTTTTGTTGCAGTCTTTTTGAGTTAAAACAGTTACATGGAACTAGAGAACAGGCAGTTCCCATATCGCACCAGAAAGTGTAATATTGCAAAACATCAGTAACCTAAGCCTTATGATGGACCTTATGTAGACCTCAAAAAACTTCTTGATCATGATTCCCATTTTACAGGTGAGGAAGCTGATACAAAGAGAGGTGAATCTGGGGTCACCCAGCAGGTGAATGACAACACTAGGAACCAAATCCAAATTGTCTGGGTCCCAACACACTCTTAGATTCCATAATGTCAGAAATGCAGTGGTTAAGCACTGACCCACCTGACAACCTTCATAAGGGAGGCTAATGTCTATAATAAATTTGTCAAACAGATGCATATATTTTTATCTTGAGTGTCCCAGAAATAACAGCTTTGCAGAGAAAGATTTTTTTATGCCTTTACTACAGAACTGCAAGATAAATTATCCACTGATTTCCCTCTTCAGCAAAATACCTAAATGCACTTTTTAATGACAAACTTCATGCTTTACTGAATCCAAAGGCTCAGCACTAAGGTTCAGTAGATACTTGAAAATTCGGCTTCCATACAGGCATGTAAAAATGAGACATTTTCAAAGGTTTTCTGTGCTCAGCACTTCTGGTTTCAACAATGATTGCGGACAAATCTATCTGCAGGTCTTGTATGTGAGGTTGGTTTGTATTATCAATTTATTTTGAACCTGGAGCATGCTATTAAAGCCAATGCTACAAGTGTCCCCCCTGCAACCAAATTGCTTGAGTTTCTATTGCAAAGCAATCAATGGGCACACAAACTTGAATGAAATTAATTGCAAGATGGACCCCTGTAGCACACTTCTAAGGTTTTTAGTCTATGCTTAGGTCAGAATAAAACATGAAAATATATGGAGGATGGAGTTAGGTCCTCAGCACCAGGTGATCCTCTTTGCAGATCTGGTCTTGCAAAGTTGTTGAGTGACGATAGGCCTAGATGTCTAGAGAGAGGCACAGCTCTTTTGAACCTTTAGATATGAAGGGAAGTGTGATGGGTTGACCTTGGCTGACTGCATGGTGCCCTCCCAGCTGTTCTATTGCTCCCCTCCTCAGCAGGATGTAGGTGCAGAAAATAAGATGGAGAAACATCTGGTGGGACAAGATAAAGACAGCTTAATAAAGCAAAGGTCATGCATGGAAGCAAAGGAAAGCAAAAAGACCTACTTTTCATCAGCAGGTGATGTTCAGCCACTTCCCAGGAAGTTGGGCTTCAGTACAGGTAGCAGTTGCTCTGGAAAAAAAATTCTAATAAATTACTTCCCTTCCTCCTCTTCCTCCTAAGCTTTTATTATCTGAACAGATGTCACATGGTATGGAAGATCCCTTTGGTCAGTTTGGGTCAGCTGTCCTGGTTATATCCCCTCCCAAGATCCTGCCCACCCCAAGCATCCTGGTGAGGCAAAAATGTGGGAGTGACAGCCTGAATGCTGTGAGGGCACTGCTCAGCAGTAGCCAAAACACTGGTGTGTTCTCAAGGTCTTTCTAGATACAAAGTACAGCACTACGAGGGCTGCTATGGGAAAAATTAGCTGCATCTCAGGTGGACTCAGTACAGGGACAAAATGAGTACATTTGTGATTGAACTTTTACTGTTGTCTGCTGGATGAATATTGACTCTTGCAGCTTAAGGTTGGTGTTTTCTTAAATGTCTTCAGCTGTTTGGAATTAATAAGTGCTGATTCTTTCAAAGAACCTTCTGAATCATTACATGTTATATACAAACTTTCAGTGTCTCCCCCTCTTGCTTTTTAATCTTCTGGGGAAAAGCTATCCAGAAGTACTACCTGGCAATGTTTGAGTGTTGTGCATGAGAGGTGACTTGTGAAAGAGATGATGTAGTGAGCTGCATCCCATGTGTTACAAGTAAACCCAACCCATTTTGGCCTCCTATCAGTCATGATCCCTGTGCTGTATCAGCAGATGCCAAGCATCACCTGATTGCTTCCTTTGTCTTCATAGCAGCTACACAACAGAGGGTGCAGGGTAACTGAACAGATAGCAAAAAATATTGATGTCTTCAGACACCAAAGCACATAGGTTTTCTGGATAAGTATTTGCCCCTATTTTGTTTACTACTTTCTTGGTATATTCATAACAAAATAAGTTTTTTTCTTCTCTTTGCCTCCTGACTTTGCAAAGGAATTAACTAGCTTCAGGTCCTGTTACTCTCAGGGATTCAAGAAAGCTTATGGATGGACTGTGCTGCATGATTTTGGAGAAGCAAAAAAGTGGTCCTTTAACATGGAAGTCACTAGTGTTCTTTGCTGAGTAAAGACCTGGTCCAAAGCAGGACTTAAGAACCTGCTGAATTTCAGTCAAGTGTCTATATCTTATTAAAGTTAGATGTATGTACCATAACTACAGTGAAATGCTAGCCTAAATATTTTTCAGAATAGAGAGAACTCAAGCACATTTTGGTATGTTCTTCTAATTTGAGATCTAAGGCATTATTCAGTCTGGGAAAGGAGCGTGATCTCTGGTGCTACATTAAATACCTGAGTCAGTATATGTAAAGTGTAGGTATCAGTCAACCGTTTGTTAACTTGATATTTTTTTGAAAATAATGTTAGAATACGACAGCTTTTAGTCATGCCAGTTGTTAACGGTAATGTAGAGTAAGTTCTCCTTCATCATAGGTATGACAAAAAAAAACCTCTTTTTGTGGCTTTATCAGGATGCCAAGAACAGGCACAATGCCAAATAGCTCATTAGGTGGACTCTGACGTCAAGTACATGCAAGGGATCACTTTTTGACCATGCTTTTCCATAAGAGCCTCCAAAGAGAGGTACATGTTGCCTCCTCCTGTACAGGTGCTATGAGGCATATGTATACTTGGGACCACTTGGTGAATCAAAATGTGTGACTAAATCAGCAACAGCCTACACAGCATCAGGATTTATCATGTCTTTTACATTTTATTTCTACTAAGTGGGCTGGTAAGCACTGTCAGCTCCATTGATGAAAGTAAACAGCTGCAACATCATGAAAACAAATTGCTCAATAGTAGATTTTGAAGCCTCTTTACATACACTTATCTTCTGCATGCAAACCTTGAGCCTGTTTGCTGGAGCCTTCTTAAAGTTCATACTGAGTTCAGCAACGTGGGGTTAGGTTGCTGTAAGGGATTTAGGTGCCCAAACTGCAGAATAGCAGTCCTGTCTCAGGCTTCCTGTGGAGTGCACAGAGGACAGAGTCTGACACACAGTGCAATCTTATTGCCCCCTGGAAATGTCCTTCAGGGCTGATGCAAAGCAGTTGGCCCTCTGATTTCAGAATCATAGAATAATCAGAGTTAAAAGGGACTCTGTCAGACTTGGTACTGTGACAACTTCCCTGGGGGAGCCTATTCCAGTGCTCAGTTATCCTCTGGGTGAAGAACCATCTTCTAATATCCAGCCTAAACCTCCCCTGAGGCAACTTCAGGCCATTCCCTCGGTCCTGTCACTGGTTGCCAGAGAGAAGAGGGCCGTGCCTGCCCTCTGCTTCCTTTCTTTCAGTGCTAAATAGATTTCTCTTGTAAAAAGTAAAATAATAATGAACACTACAGGTGCTATCTTCCTCCTCCTGCTTGGAGGTTAAATTAGCTAAAAACCTGCACAGAAAGTACAAGATCCAGGTTTCATTCCAGAGACAGTGACGTTACCCAGTAGCTTCCCACCAGGTGTGGAGCTCTGTCCCTCTCCTCACTCCAACACCTGTTCCCATGTGACAGCAGTTCCATGTGTGTACAGAAATGACCTGCATCTTTGTTGATCCAATGTCGTGGTTTAGGAATGATATTCCCCGATTTAGTGTTCCCACTGGAATCCCCCAGGCCCATCGCTGCTCCCCCACCCCCTCCCCCTGCAGCAGGATGGAGGGAATTGGAGGCACAAAAGGTAGAGATCACAGGTTGAGATAAGAACAATTTCCTCAGCAACAGCAATGAAGTACGAAAACGTAAAGTAACAAGTGTATTAATAACAGAGGGTACAAGACAGGCGAAGGACTCGCAGGCGATGGCTCAGCACGCGGCCCCAGCGCTGTCTGTGCGCACACACCGCGCCCCACTGATCGGGGCTGGGACACAGGGGACCCCCGGCCCCTCCGCAGGACCTGAGGTGGTACAGAATAACCCCAGGGTCCTGTGTGCCCTTCCCGGCTGCTGCAAAAGTTAATCCTGTCCTGGCCAAAACCAGGACAGCCAGGAATACAGAGTGGCTGCATATCATTCGTGTATTTAGCACCTCAACCCTAGCCTAGGCAGTGCTTTTTCTTCTTTTTCTGAACTGCTGCAGTACCTATTTCCCCGGAGAAACTTGCTGGGTTAAATCCTTCAAGGAACTGAAAATCCATTAGGCTGAGACATAAACAAAACACTATAAGCTGCCCTGATCCTAGTAGGTGTGCACAGCATCCTTCACCAGTTAGTCATCTGTTGAATAGGACTGTAGTGATGGCAACTTTGAATATGAATAGGGCTGTAGTGATGGCAACTTTGAATATAAGCAATTACATTTTGGTGAAAGAATATTGCTAGCAATTAGAAAGAGTGGTTATCAATGAAATGACTGAAAAATAATCGTGGCTTTGAAGGGGGTGTTTGTCCTTTACCAAGTACAAACATGCACCAAGTACAAAGATACATCTTGTCTCAGCATGGCATTGGCATTATTTTAGTCTTGCCCTGTTGAAACACAGGACTTGAGTTTAGATTTGTGTTACAAGTTCAGGAAACTTCAGGAATGGACTTCAACTGATATCTTATGAAGGATGAAGGATGTTCTTTTACGTTTCACTGTGTTAGGCCAAGCTAAACGCTCATAACATCACTGTCTGACCTTAAAATCTCTGAAGCAGCTGTTCCCTACCCTCAATGCTAGTATTTGACTCAGCAGTTCGGTTTTGGTCCCAGACTTCTACAAGCATCATTTCCTGTAAGCTTCTTGGCTCCGTTTTTGGAGAAGGGTGGAGAGCTTTTGGCTTCTTTGCCATTGTTTGGGCATGTTCAACTTGATAAAGATCATTTCTGCTGGGCAAGCTATCAATAGCTCACGTGTTAAAGCTTGAGAATATTGGGCAATTTCTTCCAGTTTCTCTGAGATTCAGTCAGTTAAAAGACTATGCATAAAAACCTCAATTGCACACACAAAGGAGAAGGTTTCTTTGATGAAAGCCAGGAATTTAGATCAAAACACGTTTTATTTTCCTAAAGTTGACAGTGAAAGGATAGAAAAAAAGCTGGTTTATTAGCACCAGAAATCCATTTCTTGATCTTGAAAGACTGAGTTTTTGCAAGGGAGGGGAGCTGTGCTGTAATGCCAAGATCAGAGAATTAATGTATGTTTTTTCCTTTTGTGTGGAATTACTTAATAGGAAGAGAAAAGCATTAACAAATTCATATAAAAGACACTTGGTACAGTATATATACAGTCAAATGTAACCACTCCAGATCTTAATCTAAATCCTGTGACTTCTACCTATACAAGTGGTCCATTTATCTCAGCCATATAATTCTTACTGTAAGCAAACTTTAGCCCCTACTCACTAATACAAATGTTCTATTTCTGGCAACAGTAGGGCAGTAGTGGACCCCAAAATGGGAAAGCAGAGTACAAATGCACTATTAATGAGACATTTACCTTGATGTTTGTGACCTTTTGCATGCTTGTAGGATTAGTAAACACAGAGGCTATTTGAATTCGAGGTAGTCTAGAGGGGATCCATTACTTAATCTGTTTTCTAAAGCAAGTCTATTTTGGGCACTGAGTTTTAATTCACCTATAGTGGTGGTAAGCATAAGCTATCTTTTATTAGGCTTCTTTATGACACCCGCTGTGAAAGATTTTCAGACAGGCCAGAGCAGGGATGGTCCCTTTTGCTGGTGGATGATTACAACACCTGTCAGACCCCAGCCTTAAGTATTCAAGGAAGTTCTAGAGATAGGGTCCGATTTCTTTAACAGTGCTTCCAAATATACATTTAAGAGGCCTCCTCCTGTCTTGAAATTCAAGAGCCTAAATAGCCAGTGGAAAAAAGCAAAGTCTTTGTAACCTCAGACTTTATGCTTGCCTGGTTTATTTTTATTTTGTAAATGATTCTGTGTTGATTTTTTTTTCCAAGCCTGTAACTTCTCTGACATATATAATTGATGACAGCTATGCTGCTGCAGCTTGGTAGTAATTTTTCAAGGAAGAGTTAAAAGCATATATGATGTAAGGAAGTCCTGTTCCAACTTCAGCTTTGGCCAACAGATGGTGAAACAAACATGATCAGCAGAGGAGCAAGATGATAGCAGCAGGGACACTATGAATAATAGTAAGAAAACACAAATATTAAGTCCATTTCTCTGAGAGGACCTAATTCAGCAAAATATTCAAGCATGAGCATAATGACTTGCAACATACTTGCTGGGTTAGCATTAAACAGACATTATCTGGTTTATGTGCTTCACATCAAAGGCATCCATTGACAGAAAACATTGTCATTAATTTTCCTGTAATTCTGAGAAAGCTGTTGCATAAAATGATTATTGTGACTGTTAACCAAAAGCAGTTAGGCACCTGTCTGCCTGCCTACACTGTCTCAAGAATACCAGAGCACAGTCCATGCCAGCTAGCTTCTCCATAGCCCAGAGCTTAGATTAGAAGGTCTTACAGCCAGGTAACCTAAATACGTAGAATTGGTCAGAATCAACTGTGTCCTAATGAATTTCTGAGTCCAGAAAGGAGTCTTGGCTCTGTTAAATTTATGTGTATTTTTGCCATGGCCTTATTCTCAGTGAGGATTTAGCCCCTATACACACAGGCTCGTGTGTGCATATATCCATATACACAAATATATGAATAATACATTTTTGCAATGGTATTGAGAAGACCTTTTTAAAACAGATGTCTGATTATATAAATATAAATTATAAATATAGTCAGACATCTGTTTAAAAATATATAAATACATTCAGCCATCTGTTTTAAGAATGTCTTTCCAATATTTTTGCAAGCATAACTAAGCGACAGAAACAATTCAGGGCGGGATGCAGTCATGACATGGATCAGGGATGAGGAGGGGCTGTCCAGACATTCAGCTGTTCCACTTGCCTGTGACCTTATGAAGTGAGTGGTGGCCCAGAAGTCGCTTCTCCAACCCCTTCAGGGTAATATGACAGAGTGTCTCATCCAACAAGCCCAGGCTGCCAAAATAAGATCCTGACATAGACAGCACCTTCTGTGAGGACATTACAAATAGCAGAAAACATCTCTGGTACATTAAGTGAATTTGGATTGTGCTTTATATGGAGGAAGTACTGCAAAGAGATGTTAAGTTCAGCAAGGTAATGCAGTAAGTCTGTGAGACAGAAGCTCAGGGTGTATCTGTTGATGCTGAGCTCTGTGTTGTAGCCACATGTATGCCTTATGAGGTCTTATATCAGCAAGTAGTGGCTCTGCTAATGGTTTCCCTGCTTCTTTGCAGATGTATTGTGAGAGGTTTATATGTATCCTGAGAATACTTGGAACCACACTCTTCGGGGTGTCCCTCCTGCTGGGAATCACCGCTGCTTACATTGTGGGCTACCAGTTCATCCAAACAGACAACTACTACTTCTCCTTTGGACTCTATGGTGCTATCCTGGCATCACATCTCATCATCCAAAGCCTTTTTGCCTACCTGGAGCACAGGAAAATGAAACGGTCGCTAGAGACTCCAATCAAGTTGAACAAAACAGTTGCCCTTTGTATTGCTGCCTATCAAGAGGATCCTGACTACTTAAGAAAATGTTTACTTTCTGTGAAAAGATTGACCTACCCTGGAATTAAAGTTGTTATGGTCATTGATGGGAACTCGGAAGATGACGTTTACATGATGGACATTTTCACTGAAATCATGGGTAGGGACACATGTGCCACTTATGTCTGGAGTAACAACTTCCACAACAGAGGTCCGGGTGAGACAGAGGAGTCTCACAGAGAGAGCATGCAACACGTATCTCAGCTGGTCCTGTCCAACAAAAGTGTTTGCATCATGCAGAAATGGGGTGGAAAAAGAGAAGTAATGTACACAGCATTCAAAGCACTGGGGAGAAGCGTGGATTATGTACAGGTAGGTATTAGAGTGCCAGGTCAGTGCCAATTCAAACACACTTTGAAAGAAAGCAGCTTTTGTATATTTTGTGCAGCATGTTAGAGGCCATCCTAGTCCCTGATGAACACAGTGCTCCTTTCAGTCTGTTTGGAAACAGCTTGACCATTAAAAGGGAATTTTGCTACCTTTTAAAATGGTCAGTCTATCTGTGACTATGCTAAATCTGTGCACCAGCTACAGGGGAAATCTGAAATCCTTCCCTAGCCTGCAGCACTGCCCCCTCATCCAAATGGTTTAGCTTCAGACAAAGCCAGTGGCCTCCTGAAACCCCATCTCTGCTCCTGTAGGTCAAGATCTTGGGTAAGGCTTTATTTTGTGAGGTTTTTAGCCACCCCATATGCTAGCAGACAGGCATTGGTGGCACAATATCTTGGAGCGCTGTTGGAGTCTGTAAAAACAATGAGGATATTTTAAAGGCTTCGAAGGCTGTGTGTAGTATTCAATAAAAGGCTCAATGTGCAGGTTTGAAAGTCAGATTTCTTCAGCTAAAGCCTGAAGGAGCTTTTGCTTCATCACTTACAGCTGCATTACTTCACTCACCGCGACTTGGCCTTTAAAGCCCTTATGACACTATTCACTTAAAAATGAATTAGGCTGGGTCCTCTCTCCCTGTTTCCAACGCAGCAGAGGCACATTTCTTTCCAGCTGCCTTGGATCCTCTGAAAGATTGTCTATGTTTTTGCCTTACTTGCATGGAAGCGCTTCTCGCTCCTGCAAACAGCCCCGCTGACTGTGGGAAGGGCAAGAGGTCATATGTGGGGAGGAAGGTAGGTGGGATCAGGATCTGTGGCTGGACACTGAGGACCCTTCCTTATCAATCAAGTGCAACAAGGCTCATTTGACTAATTTCACTGATTCTGAGATAATCTTCCTCCTGAACCACCCTCAGTTGTTTCCACCTTCTCCCAAACTCAGAGCATGCTGCAGTCTCCTCGGGTGGAGCAGCAGCTCCCTACGAGATGCTCTCTGCTGGCTCAGGGCAGCTGCATGGCTGAGCCATATGTGTTTCTGGGGTCTGTGCCCAGCCTTGTGTGGGTGTGTGTATGCACGCTCCGCACAGCACAGCATCCACGTGCAGTGTCCAAGGGATGTGGAGAGGCTGCCAGTAGCTGGGCCGAAAGCAGTGCGTCTTCCATGCACAGGAGTGCCAGGAACCACTTTGTTATTGGAGCTGGGAGGATAAGGATTTAAAACCCATTCCCTACCACTTCCCAAGCTGAAACTGATTTATTCTCTGGAAACAATGGGCTTAAGCTCTCCATTTTCTGCCCTTTGGTTCTGTGCTGTGAGGAACTACGATGGGATACAAATGCTGATACTCTGTATTAACATGGACATCTCATAGAAGTATCAGATTGCAGAAAGAAAACATTCATTACAAGTTTCCTACCTCGGTACAGCTCTTGCATTTTTCGGGGAACCTGGAAAAAGTGTTTCTATTTCAATGGTCATAGCATTAACTGAGAAAATGGAAGAGATACTTCTGGTCAGTTAACACTCCTGACCTGGCTCAGAAGTCCTAATGAAATTGTCAGGCACTGTAATGTTTATGTGAGCAAAGTCTGCAGTAATGACTGATGCCACAGACACATCTACAGTCACATCTGTAATGGAAATGCAGCACCCTGGCTACTACACAGTCATGAAGCAATGCAACTAAAATGTGGCTCTGTTTTATGAATGAATGAATGTTGAGATATTTTATATGGTTCTTTCAGGAAACCCAGGGTAAATTACATTAAGCAGGCCCAACATTTTAAGGGCTAAGTAATCTCCATCAATGATCAAACACTTGTCAGGACTAGTCAGCACCACTGCCTGCCCAAGAAATTGTAGGCCTTACAGTTCTTAAAAGACACCTTAGGGTTATGGACAGGCAATCATAAGCTGTCAGACCAGTGCAGATAACAAGCTCATTAGCAGTGTCTCATTAAATAGCTGAAACTGCTGTGAAGGGTTATTTCCATCCTAGAAGTGGTTAGGAGTGTGCGAGTAATCAAATGGAGGAGTTAAACTGGCAGGTATTATCAGTGTAGAGCTGGTCAAGGCAGCCAGGGTGCAATTCATTGTGGCTTGATGGAAGTACCTGTGTCGACAGTCCAGTGCAGTCTGAACTTCTCAGAGCAGCTTGGATAAGCTGTCACTGGCTATATCAAGTATCTGAACAGCTCACTTAAGGTCAACTGTGACCCAAGGCAGTAATTTTTAGGTCACTCAGCCCTTACGTGGAAAGATGGCACATTGCCTCTGGAATCTGTCCTGGGCCACCCCTGTCTGGGCAAGTCTTGGTGTTTTATTTGGGTTCCTATGTGTCTGTCTTTCTCTGGGCATGTCCTCTTTTCACCTGCAAAAACCTCATCCAGGTGGAAAAAGATGGTTTGTTAGGTTTGTCCCAGAGACCCAGACATGTCCACTGTGCTGGCATGCCCAGGTCATGTGATGGTAACTTGTGACAAATACAGTGTTACCATGATTCATCATCTCATATTAGTGATGTTGCTCATGGGCAGGCCCTTCTGCTATGGATAAATGCATGTGATGGGGTGGTGGCTGCTGAAGTGACAGGTACTGGAGGGAAAGCAGCCCACCATACACGGCCACAAGAAATGGGATGCCTATCGCTGCCCGAGCACTCTGGGAATTCAGTAAACTATAGATTTTCTGTGAAAAATACTCAATAACAGGTCTGTCCAGGAAGTCACAAGTAAAAATATAGGAATCCTTTCCCCTCTGTAGCAGAATTGTTTTGCTCCCTTTCTATCTCTGACTGCTGCCACTGATGACAGCTTGCCACTAAAGCTGGGGGCACACCTTGGCCAGGTTACAAAGGTGGTCCTTGGAACGAGTCCTTTGAGGAGAGGAGATGGATGCATTGTTAGTGGGAGCTGGAGATGCTTGTGGCTTTTCTCCTAACAGAAATTTGAGAGCTTTCATCACCTTTCTCCTCCTGGCCCTCTCTGAGGGAGCATGGAGGGGAGCATGTTGGCAGACACCCAGCTGCATCCCAAGCTGTGCAGCCCATTTATCCCGGGTAACCTCTCCTGTTAAGTCTAGTCCATAGCAGAGTCCCAAAATACTCTCATCCTCCTTCAAAGGCCAGACATTTACATTACCACTCCCCTGGAGTGTGAGGGTTTAGGTTGAATTGAAGGGTTGCATGAAAGGACACCAAAATTAGGATACCCAATACAATGCCTCAGCAGAATCTGTCTTAATATGCTGTTCATGCAGAGCTACTGACTTTTGCTCTACCAGCTCCACCTGAAGTCACAGGAATGCACTGTGGGGACAAACTGGAAGCAGTATGAGAATTTGTAGGGCAGGATTCAACTGGTAAAATGGGTGTTTCTGGGATAGTCTCTGCTCTAGTCCCTGGATGTCTGCGAAATGAGTTCACACATGATGTGGGCACTGTTCTCAGCAGCTAAAACAGCAAGGAGGAGACACCCACTTGTTTTAAACAGGCTGCAGTCCATGTCACTCTCCTCAGAGCAAATGAAAGCAATGCCAGCTGCCTCACAGACCAGCCAGCCTTTCTGAGCCCTCCTCCTTCTCTCCAGGGAAAAGCCAATTTCCTAATGTACACAGTGTTTAGTTGACTAGGAGTGTTTGTGTAGCTGAAATGCCTTGTGTGTGTCATCTATTTCTGCCCTGGTCTTATGGAGCACTGCATGTTGGGACTCACTACTTCAGCCCTTACGTATTTTTTATAAGAATACCGGAGAAAAATAGCAAATAATTTCTATATATCAGGTGTCAAATCCCCACACTGACACACCATGCAGCTAAAATTAAAAATTAGTTTGTTCTGGAATCTAATATACATATCTTTCATGAATTGCTAAAGCAATTCTGACTCATTCTGTGAGTGAAAGAACTATTAGGTTTCTTCCCAGACTCCTTCTTGACTTTTTTCTTTTTTATAAGAAATGCCTGGGAGTTAACTCGTCACTCCTTGCCTCATACGGTAGTGGGAAACATTTGACCAGGGTTCTCCAAATGTGCAGCT
>NW_008657415.1:40114-74162 GCF_000695815.1 Acanthisitta chloris | reverse complement strand
GGAATCTGCTGCACACCCACAAACATTATCTTACTCTTCAGTGCCCCATATCTTAATCGAAGAAGCCAGCCCAGTGTGTCAGTAAAGCAAACAGAGCTGATACAGAAAAGAGGATTGTTTGTGTGCACAGCCTTCACAAGCTCTCTGTTTAGTTCAGCCCCACTCCTTGCTGCCTGCTGCAAGTGAATGGCCTTTAACACAAGTATCAATGCAAGCTCGAAAGTCAGATTTGATTGCATTCAGACAAAGACGCATTTGAAGTCACTACAACCACTCACATGATTTTTATTTTCTTCTCTAGTGTACTCCTTGACTCATTTTTGTTCTTGTTTTATCTTACTCATAGGTCTGTGATTCAGATACAATGCTTGATCCAGCCTCATCAGTGGAGATGGTAAAGGTTTTAGAAGAAGATCCAATGGTTGGAGGAGTTGGAGGTGATGTACAGGTGAATACAACAATTTAGATTAACAGAGGGGTTTCAGCAACTATTTGCATTAGATTTCCTTGCCTGGAATAGAGTTGAATATATTATATCAGTATATGTGTGTTTATACTATATGTATATATATTTTATGTGATACCATTATAGAGGCTCTTATCAAACCTTAACTTTTCTGTGCATTGAATGGAAACCCTTATTATTGGATGTGAGCACTGTGTGGTTTTAACACCCATAGCAAGCAAATACCCAAACAAAATATTATTTTTACCCATATGGGTGAAAAGCAGGACTCTGATGTTGTCAGGACTGTTGTGTCATCTTTGAGCCTCTGGGTATAGGTGCTTGCTCAGGGTACCAAAGAAAATTATTGGGGAGCAGGACGTTGAGAACAGGTCTCCCAAAGCCATGTCCAGCACCTCAAGCACTTCAGTTATATTACTACTGGCAGCCAATTTTGTTAGGAATAAAAGCCATTTTGAAATGCTGTGTACTATGCACTGTGTGTGTTGCTGGGTTTCCCCTGCATTCCTGTCAGGCAGGGCAATGGAAAGCCCTAGCATGTGCTGAAAACCCGAATGTGAAGCCACAGACTTGCACATCTGCTTGTACTCATACCTGCATTGAGTGTTCAGACTCCTAGGCTATGTCTATGCTGTATTTCAAGTGTAGGTCTGGGCTTCAGGTGAGCTTTGGGGTGTGCAGAAGACATAGACTGAGATCTTCATGTGGGCCTAAAGAAGACTCCATTGGAGTATCGCTGTATTTCTTGGGGCAACGTGACAGGGCTGGTACTGCAGAGACAGAACAGGTTGTTCTTCAAAGGGCCTAATGCTGGTTATGGGGATACAGTCCAGAGTCAAACCTCTAGGGCAAGCCATATAGTAGCAAAAAATTGAGGGTAAAGACCATTAGATTAGCTTTCCTCATGCTCTGGCACAGATTCGGGGGAGCTGAAGGAAGTCCTGCGAGTCCTAAAGATATGTGTGGGAAGAAAAGCAGCAGAAGGCCATGTCTGGGGCTTCATCAGCTCCAGTCAGAAAAGCCTGACTGGTCTTTAACCGAGGGTAAAGGGTAAGGAAGTATGAGTCAGAAAAGAAAAAAGTTTCTCGGTAGAGAATAGGAAAGGTTGTGAGGAAAAGAGAACATTTTGGTGGAACAGACTTTTGAAAGCTCCATCTCATCCTTGCTGTCAATGTCCTGTATGAGCTGTTTGGGTAGCTCCTGGGTTTGCCATGAGTTGGGCACAAGAATGAGATTTCTATCACATTTCTTCTATTGGTGCTCTAGTCTCTGCAAATTCCTCATTGATCGAATGTGTATATTTTCTGACTCAAGAGCTCATCTAAAATGAAAATTTTGTTTATTTTGCAGATTTTGAACAAATATGATTCCTGGATCTCCTTTCTGAGCAGCGTGAGATACTGGATGGCATTTAACATAGAAAGAGCCTGTCAGTCCTACTTCGGCTGTGTACAGTGCATCAGTGGACCTCTGGGGATGTACAGAAACTCTTTACTCCATGAATTTTTGGAAGATTGGTACAATCAAGAATTTATGGGCTCCCAGTGCAGCTTCGGAGATGACAGGCATCTAACAAACAGAGTGCTAAGTCTGGGCTATGCAACAAAATACACCGCTAGATCCAAGTGCCTTACCGAAACACCGATAGAGTATCTCAGGTGGCTGAATCAGCAGACCCGCTGGAGTAAATCATACTTTAGAGAGTGGCTTTATAATGCAATGTGGTTTCACAAGCACCATTTGTGGATGACCTATGAAGCTGTAATCACTGGATTCTTTCCTTTCTTCCTTATCGCCACAGTCATTCAGCTCTTCTACAGGGGAAAAATCTGGAACATCCTCCTCTTCTTATTGACAGTTCAGTTAGTTGGCCTGGTAAAGTCTTCCTTTGCCAGCTTCCTTAGGGGCAACATTGTCATGGTTTTCATGTCACTCTACTCAGTGTTGTACATGTCAAGTTTACTGCCAGCAAAGATGTTTGCAATTGCCACAATAAACAAAGCAGGGTGGGGCACATCAGGAAGGAAAACCATTGTAGTTAATTTTATAGGACTCATTCCAGTCTCCATTTGGTTTACAATCCTCCTAGGTGGCGTAATTTTCACTATCTACAAGGAATCAAAAAAGCCATTTACTGAGGCAAAACAGACAGTTCTCATCATCGGCACAATACTCTATGCATGTTACTGGGTTATGCTTTTGACTTTGTACTTGGTTCTTATCACCAAATGTGGCAGGAGGAAGAAAGAGCCACAATATGACATGGTGCTAGACGTATGATGTTTCTATGAGAAGTTACCCAGAGTTGTAAAGCAACCCAACGACCTTGTAGTATCTGTGGCATCAGACATATGTTGCCAAGGGAAATGGATCACTGCTGCTGGGAATAGGACACTTATATTCCTCTGGGTTCATTTTCATCCTGCCAAAGTAAGAAAAAAAGAACATTTTTTTTTCTGGGGGGGGGGACACGCAAACCACACAGTTTCGACCTGTTCTCAAGAAAATGGGAGAACTTCTATGTTTATGCACTTTTTTATTGTGCATATGCCTGACAGTGTTACGTTCTATATACCTCACTGGTCATGCTTATGTGTGTGGACAGAAAGGAAAGGAGTGTGGAGAATCGAGAAAAGGACCTTACAACCCCTTGCAACCTAATTTATGAACTTATCCTTTTTTTATTGTTCTGTTTATAGGAAGGGTCTTTTGTGTTAGGCTGCCAAATGTAATGCCAAAGGTAAGTTTTAAGAGGCCATTGGCTGAGCTGTATTTTTATATTATTGTATTATTTGTGTGTGTGTATTTTTAAGCCAACTTTTTTTTAAATCACATATTTTATATTTTACTATCTGCCAAAAAAAGCTGCCTCCCCAACATTTTGTTCTTTAGCCTTTTTTAATATATTTGGGGACAAAAAATCATACATTCTCCCCCAAAATTTCTGCTGAAATGATATTGTTCACAACAGAAAGCATAAAAAGTCTCTGTGCATCTCTGCATTTTTGCAACTGTTAAATGGTTATTTCTGTGAAAAAGCATTTAAATGTGCTCTTTTAAGACATTTATTAGGAAAGGCCTAGCATTGTCAGGTTTTGAATACAAGCATATTTGTGCATAAAAAAGGCCAAAGGGGTAGATATGTGCAATGGGACCTGAGGAGTCAAAAACTTCTGATCTGGAAAAATATTGGCCACCCAAAACTGGTATTGACTTCACTGATGGTCGTAGTTGTCCATAATCTGCTAGTACCAAGCAGATAATTCAGATATTTTATTAAGAAACCCAAAACACAAACATGGAAGGAAAACTTATCAACACTTTCAAAATGTGTGTGTGTTTTACTATAAAACACTTGCAGTGCCCTTCATACAATTTACAGAAAATACAAACATCAATGTCTCTGACATCCAGTGTGATACAGACCCAGTACTGAGCCAAATAATTTGACTAGAGCATATCTACCAGAAGAGAAGCCAATTTTTTAATCAGAAAACATCAAGTCTTAGCAAATTCCTCACTTCCTTGGTGCCTAATAATCAGTCTTGGACATTTATTTTGGACCGTGGTTTTGAGAAATATTATTCAGGACTAAATTCTGCAGTCCTTCACCAGCCAAAGGAATGTGGCATTGAGCCCTAATATACTTTATAAAGAGCAACAGAAAACCAGCTGCCCTTTTTATATTTTGGTATTAAAAGCACTGTGGTAAAGCAGAAATCAGCATATGATGCTTAAAGAACTTAGAAGCATTTTCAGCTTCTCTTTTTTTATGCAGACGTGAATAGATTCTGCTGTAGAATGAGCTGCACACACACTACCTTATTTGTCTGATTATCTTGAGGTACATGATTGCTTGAAAGTCATACTAATATTATGTTAATGATTGGACAGTTGATTCATGTTGATTACAAAATAGAACAGTATTAAAGAAAAAGCAAGAGAAATGGTAAAAATAAAAAAATCTTGACTATGCCTTTTAACTATTTATGATGTAAATTAAAGCTTGGGTTAACATTCAAATGTCAAATAAATCTTCTCATTCTATAAAAAGATTGGATTAATTGCCTGTATTTATTCTAGCAATTATTCAATGTACTTCCAATATAGGTTGTATAGTATAATTGTTACTTTCATAAATAAAATATTTTTGATAAGATTATGACTAATTAATGGTATTTCTTACCAGCACTTATGCTTTGAAGCCACAAATCTGCACATTTTGAAGGCTGTTGTTATCATGTCATCAGCCTGATTTCCAAGTGGGAATTTGCCATCATGTCAAGCCATTGAGCTCCTGTGGAGTGCATGCCTGAGGAAGCTGGGGTTGGTCCCTGCCCTGAGAGGCAGTGCAGTACATGGCTAGCACTCAGAACCTTTCCCCACCTCTGCCAGGGGCTGCTAGATCAATTAGGTCAAAACACTTCCTTCCCTCTTTCCTCAGCTTCCCGATTTGTAAAACAGGAATAGCAATCCCACTTCCTTTTGAGAAGCACTTTGAAGTTTATGGCCAAAGTGCTTCACATGAGACCTGATGTTTTCCAGCCCTTCTGTCTGCTGGAAGTCACCACCCTCCGTAGCTGGGGAAGCAGAAGAGGACATGTACATGGCTCCTCATTACTGCTGTTTGTCCAGCCCCCTTTGCCCTCGCACAGTTGAAGCACGTGTGTATTTTCTGTCACTGAGGATTATGGGCAGCAGCCACTGCCACAGGAACAGAGGAACTGGGGGCAAAGTGATACCTCACACATCTCTCAGACTATGACAGGATCATCACAGGTCAACTACTTAGGAGACAGCCTCTCAGTCCTCAGTGCTTGTTACCCTGTGTCTACTTACTGTGCCCAGTATTGAGTTCTCCAGTACAAGGATGTCGTTGATAAATTGGGGTGAGTTCAGTCCAGGGGCAGTGGGATGGCTTGGGCTAGAGCAGAGGGGCTGAGAGAGCTGAGCTGATCAGGCTGGAGAAGGGTTGGCTTCGGCAGGAGGACCCTAAGGTCACCTCCAGTACCTATAGAGAGGTTTTCAAGAAGATGGTTCCAGGCTCTTCACAGTGCTGCTCGGTGTGAAGATGAAAGACTACAAGTTTAAATTGAAAGGGGAGAGGTTCAAGGCTCAGCCTGGGTATGAATAGGGACTTCTTCCGTGTGAAGACAGTCAGACATCTAAGCAGGTTGCCAGGACAGCGCGACCTCCATCCTGGGAGCATTTCACGACTAGACTAAAGTCCTGAGATGCCTGGTCTGACTTCAGAGCTGGCCATACTTTTAAGCAAGAGGCTGGGCTAGAGGCCTCTGAGGCTCCTTCCAACACAAATTCTCCTGTCATCCTTTCTGAAGCAGGTGCTGACAGATCCCCCCTGCATGGAAGCTCATTCCCATCTCTGTTCCCCACATATCCATCCTGACCCCAGACACAAATAGCTTAGCAGTAGCTGGTGCTGAGTACCCAAAAAATCAGAGCCCTTCCTGTGACTGTGTCAACTCTTCTCACCATGTTTGTGGCTGTTTTAAAAAAGTTTCAGCAGAAAACAAGACTAGAAAACAGTTCTTAATGAAAGTGTTCTCAGACAAAATTTTCAATAACATTTCCTGTTTTTCATTAATAGCAAATATATTTATGAGATCTCTAGCAAAAGAAGAAAGCATTAAAACAAAAATTCATGCTTTGTTTAGAATCTTTTTTTAAAAAAAAAACCCAGATTTATTTTAGCCACCTCTCTATCAAGAGATGGTGCTGAACATTATAAAACTCCCACAAACTATGATTTCCACATAAAAGTTTAAAAACAATATTTTTAAAAAATGCACTGAATTGGCAATATCTGAAATTATAAACCATTTCCAGAGTAAAGTAATTTGGGTTTGAGAGCATCTGTTTGCTGAGAACAGGTGTGATGCAAAACCTACGATAATCAGAGGTGCAGCAGGGAGGAAGGACCCTGCCTGTTCTGCCTGCTAACAAGCTTTGATTTGGCCAAGAATCAGGTTTCTTTCAATGGGAAATGCATGAATATTTAGCAGAACCTTTCTAGAAGGCAGAAAAATTCCCGTCAGACACATACTGCCAAACATGTCCTGATGCACAAGCTGTTGTAAATCTGTCTATTAAAAAATTTGGTCTAAATTTTATTCTTAGCAAGAGATATGATGGCAAAGAGGAGACAAAAACACTGAAAGCTGTTGATGAGGTTTGGTATTACTGCGTCTTTGTTGCAAATGCCACTGTTCTCTGGCGTTAACACAATTAGCTTAAATATAGTACAATTTTTCCCTCAGCTCTTTCTTGGTCTATGTTTGCTGCTTCAGTTTCCTATCTGATAGATGGATGGTTGTGTGCCAAAAGTTGTTGCTGCTACTTCCAGTTATGGAAGCTATGGAAAAAGTATGTTATCTTTTATATATTAAAGTATTCTGTCTCTACCAAATAAATCCAACTTATTCTGCTAGAATAACCCTAAGATTTCTGTAAGTTACCATGACTGCATAGAGGAAAATAACCTTTTAGGTACACCTACACTAAATAAATGGGAGACCTAGACCATGTCTTTAGGCTTTGGTACGTGATAATACTCTGTACTGTTCAGGTGTATAGTCTGTGGCATGTTTTTGCCATAGGTCAGAGAGTTCTACACCACAAAATGCTGGACACAGCATTGTACATATGTGTAAGTTACCATGACTGCATAGAGGAAAATAACCTTTTAGGTACACCTACACTAAATAAATGGGAGACCTAGACCATGTCTTTAGGCTTTGGTACGTGATAATACTCTGTACTGTTCAGGTGTATAGTCTGTGGCATGTTTTTGCCATAGGTCAGAGAGTTCTACACCACAAAATGCTGGACACAGCATTGTACATATGAATCGAATTGATATTCAGGAATCAGCCTGGTTTGGGAGAATGTAGGGCTTAGGTGTGATCTGTGTCATCAGCTGTTCTCAGGATTGAAAATAGTCCCTGGTTTTGGCTTTTGTTTTGGCTTTTGTTTTACTAGACTAAATATAAGGACAATGAAGGTCAGTCCACCCCTTACTGGGCATCATGTGGGATCTTATCCTCTCAAGAGATCCATGGATGTCATTAGTTCTGCAGCTATTGAAAACATCTTTCTTTTGTTTCCTTTCCATTAAGAAACTCCACACATTTTCTATTCCTTTAGTCATGTGCAGGAAGCAAGAAAAAACACTATCCAATGTCTAGGACTCATTTCATTAATATTTCCATTGCTTCTTTTACAGCACTCTTTCTGGGCTGCCTTTCTCCTGGTACTTCAATTTGCTCCAGGTTGGACACACCCTGTAGAAATGAAATGGTTATGACAGAATCTTTTTTTTGGCTGCTTCTCGTAAATATCAGTGAGAACAGAAAGCAGTAAGAGCTTGCCCGTGATCAGTGTTGCTTTATATAACCCAAGAGAGTGAAGTCACATTATTAGAGAACCCACAGAAAAAGCATGCACAAGAGTGACAGCTAGCAAGTGAATCACAGGAAATTAGATTTTGTAAATTCCTCTGCCCATGTAATTATTTATTTCATAGTCTTTAGGAGTGAAGTTAGCACTTTTGACTATGCCTTGACCCTACAGCACTTTGAGGGCACATAGAACACCACAGCCATGAAGGACTGAGATGAATTTGGCTAAAAATAAATTAAATGGGCAGCATGCTCTAAATTAATTACAAGATTGTGGCCTGTATCTGTTACCCAAAATTGCTCTCAGGTTTTCCATACTGATTCGTTTTAATGAAAGTAGCTTACAGGCTGAACCATCCAGTGAGTTGAGGCTGCAGATCACCAGTGGTTTCTGTCTGCCCTCATTCTTCACCCTTCCACAAAAATTTCACAACATCTTGTCAGCATGAGCTGGTCCTGGCCTGAATTCTGCCAGCGTCTATGTATTAGAAAATACCTCAGTATCAAAAGAGAAGCTTTGTGAAGATCATAGGAGAGGGATCCTCAAAAAAAAAGAAAGAAAAAAAAAGAGTCATGTTATAACAGAGATAAAAAAGCAGCATTGTACAGTACCCAAAATGGCTATTTCATGCTTATACTGTAGAACAACAGACCTCATTCCCTCCAAGTGTATGTTACTGCTCATTGCCTATGGATCAGCTCAGATCACTGGCTCATAGTTTAATTCCGTTTGGAGGGCCCTCAGGAGATCATCTACTCCAACCTTTTGCTCAAAGCAGGGACAACTATGAAATAAAAACAACCCCAGAGAAGACTCAATCACACTATTAGCACAGCCTTTTCCTAAATGCTAAGATTGGCCAGACAAGTCCTACCCCAGCTGCCTCCAGGCAAAGAACACCAGGTTACTCCAAAGGGTGAGCCCAGCACCCCATGCATACATCCACACAGGGTGGTAGTGTGGCAGTGATGTACCAACACCCTGATTTGGAGCAAGAATCCTAACTGCAGCCATACCATTTCTCTAGCCATCAAGTCAATATCCTTCACATATCACTTCTTTTCTCATTTTCCCACCATACATGGGTTGATATACATTTATCCATATCTATCTATATTTCTTCCTAGATCATAAGAGTCCATTTCTTATAGTTAGACAAAATCCTAGCAGATAGAACAGTTTCACATGTGTTGAACCTGCATGTGGCAGATTGGCTGCAGACAGAGATTCTTCTTCCTTTTGATTTTAACAAACAGCTCTATCTCTACTTAATCTTGTTGGGTTTTGTTGCTATTCTTGTTTGGTTTTTTTTAAATGACCACCAAGGAGACTTGCTGGCAGCTCTTCCTGGAGATAGAAAGAGGAAGAGAAGTGAATGGTTAATGTTCTGACCTGCCATCTGACTGAGCATGTCATATAAGTTGATTAAATGTTCAGGTGCAAAATCTGTGGTGCTTGATTCCAGCCAAGAGAAAGTTCAACTAAAACCACCTAAAAGGGGTATTCATGTAACTCTGAACATGGATATGCCCCAGAAGTTTAATGAAAACCAGGTATGATCCTGAAATTGCATCACAGTTATTTTTTAAAAATTATCCATTTGTTTCTTTGTGGAGGTCTCTTCAGACACTTTTATCTATTAAAATTTCTCTCAAAGATAAAGACTAAACAGATACAAGCCAGGTTTAGACTAATGTGAAAATATATGCCCTCCAAAAGCCTTGTCTACACAAGAAAATCTGATGTGGCCAAAATCTTTGTGATTTTACTTGTTGTAGTATAAGTGTCACCATATTTAGTTTGTTTCTTAGGAAATTATGCCCATAGTTGTAAAACTGAAACTTGTGTTTACTCGCTTGTACAAAGAAGAAAAGTGCACTTAAATTGTGATACTAAATTGGTTTAATCAAACTGGCAAAGAAACATGACATTTTTATGTCAATTTATGCCAACTACATTTTAGTTCAGTCTCACATGATTTATCTTAAGATTAAGCCATGATGTGAATTTACAGCACTTCTTTTCCATGAGGATTGCCCTGGGCAAATTCTTGCTCTGCAGTAACAGTGAGCATGTCTGCAGCATCAGAATCATTAGTTATATTGCATTTGCCACAGGGCAAGAGAGGAAATATGGACAGATAATGTATGAAGATTAAAGCAGTATAAACTCATGCCCTGGGATGTTCAGAGCTTTTAGATGTATATGTACCTTAAACTAGGTTTGATATTAGAAAAAGGTTCTTAAGCCAGAGGGTGTTTGGGCACTGGAACAGGCTCCCCAAGGAAGTGGTCACAGCACCAAGGCTGCCAGAGTTCAAGAAGCATCTGGACAATGCTCTCAGGCACATCATGTGGTTCTCAGGGATGTCCTGTGCAGGGCCAAGAGTTGGACTTGATGATCCTTGTGGGTCCCTCCCAGCTCTGAAGATTTTGTGATTCTGTGGTCAGTACTGCCTTCTAGAAAAGCCAGGAGCATGTGCACACAAAGACACCTGAGACATGTGAAGTGAATTACCAAAATTTCAACCTGTTATTTAAAGTGTGGGAATCCTCCATTTTGAATGTGTTTTCAGAATAAAGACAACTCTGATTTGATTTAGTAACACCTCCTCCCCTTCCTATTTTTTTTGAGGGGAGTAGGACTTTAGTATAGTTTACCTCTTGCACACTAGAAGTCTGAGCAAGATGTGCTCACATGGAATCACAGAATCACAAAATCAATTAGGTTGGAAATTTAAAGTGTGGGAATCCTCCATTTTGAATGTGTTTTCAGAATAAAGACAACTCTGATTTGATTTAGTAACACCTCCTCCCCTTCCTATTTTTTTTGAGGGGAGTAGGACTTTAGTATAGTTTACCTCTTGCACACTAGAAGTCTGAGCAAGATGTGCTCACATGGAATCACAGAATCACAAAATCAATTAGGTTGGAAATTACCTCTGAGATCATCAAGTCTAACCTATGACCCAACACCACCATCTAAACCATGCCATGGTACTAAGTGTCATGTCCAGTCTTTCCTTAAACACCTCCAGGGATGGTGACCCCACTACCTCCCTGGGTAGTCCATTCCAATGTCTATTCACCCTTTCTGTGAAGAAATTCTTCCTAATGCCCAGCCTAAACTTCCCCTGGCACAGCTTAAGCCTATGTCCTCTACTCTTGTCACTAGTTTCCTGGGAGAAGGGGCTGACCCCAACACAATCACAAGTGTCCTGTAAGGAGTTGCTCTCCCGCAGGCACAAGAAGATACTGAGCACACGATGCCTACTGCAGAGCAAATTAAGCTGAGATAGTTGCAGGTGTACCTCTGTGGACTGTCTCTGCATAGGACTTTGCACAGGCCAGAACCAAAACACTTGCCTCATGTTGTCAGGATCCACTTTCCTCAGGCTGTTCTTAGGTGAACTGGAAGCAGGCTGTCAGCTGAACACCTGCATATGCCCCTCTGAAGCAACTCCAGTGCATGACAGATGCTCAGGTTGTATATATGATATACCCAAGTGGTAAAACAGAACATGCTGTATGTGCAGGAAACCCATATTAGCCAGGAGTCACAGGAGTTGGGTGAGCAAGTGAGACATTCGATCCCAGTAACAGAGGAGTTTCATCACTAAAGGAAGCATAAAAATCCTGTAAATAAGCTATCTCACAGCACACCATATCCCTTTGCAGCCACATGAGCATTGCTGTGGCTGCTCTGCCTGGAGACATTGTCATATCAACCTGTTACCCCAGGACAAAAAGAGTGTGAACTTACAGTGCTTTATGCTGGGTGCAGTTGCCACGGTACATGGCCCTGCCTTTTGGCCCACTGGAAGCAGTTTACTCTTTTGCTGGCAGACCAGCTGCTTCACAGTTACTGCAACATTGACAGCATGCTCACAGGCAGCTGCCAGATCCATTAATTGCAATTTTTATAATTATTAGTCTTTAATTCTAGTAATTAATTATTAGATGGTCATTTGGCTTAACACAGTTCCAGTTCTAAAACACACTCTGTAATCAGTTGGATTCATGCCATCAATTACCCACAGACCTTCTGCAGAGTGTGCTCTCCAGGCAGCCTGACACATCTCACATGAGTATCTATACCTGTTGGGGAGCCAGTGCTGCTCACAACTGCCAGCTTGGCCCCTCTCTTGCTTTGTCGCTGCTCTGATTGCTCCTTATGTTCTTAATTAAATTAAAGGAGTGTGAGGTTCTGGCCAAATTAATAATGGCTGGGAATCAACATTCGTATTTCTCTTGCAGCTTTGAAGTCTGTCTAATCTCTCCTGTTATCACTATAATATCTGAGATGTGATGAGGGCTTTTTAAGTACACAGATTAGACAGATTGCAAAGTTAATGGGGACATATGGGTGTTGTTTCCCAGCCATTATTCTCTCTGTAATTGTGGTGGAAAGAATCTGTCAGCAGAAATGCTCTCCTCGGTAATACATTGCTGCAGCATATTGGTAAATGTGGGGAGAGTGCTGGTCTGTGAAAGTGTTCTGCACACATGATCAGCCACTCCATACCTTTTGCTTTGGTATTTTTTTAAACACATAACCAGTGACAGAGTCATTTGGAAATATATCTGGCATTGACTTCAGCTTGCCAAGAACTTTATGACGTTTATCAACCCCATGTTGAAATAAAACAAAAAGCTTATTATCTTTAGTTTTTTTGCCTGTGACTTTTAGGTGATACACTATGTGCTAATAAGCAAAGCCCCAGGAAACTCAGCATCACTACACAGGACACCTGCATCCTTTTGTTTTCCAGCCACTTCCTCAAATCTAATTTGTTACTTCTCTGTTTAAGTCAGCACAGCCAGGCATGTATAAAAGTAAAGTCTTAACTACCTATAGCAATTACATGTTATGTTTCATAGGATTAGGCAGGAAGCACTCCATAAATTCCAGTAGTTAACACTTGTTTTAATTGAATTGCTCCCGAAGTTTGAATGGAACTGGTATTCCTCTGCTCTGAAGGTTGGTTTCCCAAAACACGGCTGCATAACAACAAACAGATGTTTTCCAAGGGGGCCAAGGCCACATTTCTAGTGATAGCAAAGCAATGCCCCTGTTTTGTGTATTTGTCAAGTATCTCTGCATCTGAAATAGTTGGGAAAAACTTTCCTTTTGGTTCAGCTACATTGAATCCATCGGCATTAACAGAAGTTTAAAAACATCTGCAATTATTTGGAGTTTAGTGCGTATTAAATAATTTGATCTTGATTTGTCTTCTTGTTCACAGGCAGAACAAGTCATCAGGATGCAGGGACACGTGTTTTTCCAAGAAAAGCAGAAAAGCAGATAATGGATCATTCCTTAGATCCAGATCCATGTAGGCTGTAAAACATACTATGCTATAGGACTGTATCCTAGCAGAGCAGCTTTGCCTGTTCATATGAGGTAAACTACTAAAATAACTTGCCCAGGACAATATTGTGCTTTAGGAGACTTGTATCTAGACCAGTCACAAATACTTCCTATTGATTTAGAAATAGCTGAGGCATGCAACATGCTCCCACCTTTGTACCTGCTGCCATAGCAGATTATATGCTTTGAATCCTCACCTGCTTCAGCATCAGGTCATCCAGGTTAATGCAAACCATGTTCATCAATGCTAACTTCAGGTAAAATATTTGAACAACAATATTCAGGCAAATAGCACTCTCACTCCCTTCTATGACCCTAGTTGTGGAGGCAACAATAGGAGCCAACAGCCAGGGTTATTTACTTCTTTCAGAGCTACAGCTACATCAGAAGGCACTGTCTGTCTTTGCCCTGATACATGTAGACTGTAATCCAGCTGGCATCATCCTGTGCTGCTGCTGCCAAACTTCTGAGAGGGAGGGGCTGCATATTTTAAAGCCTTGTCTGCACATGTCAGTTTATTTAGTATATGCTAAGTCATTTATTTTAATCAAATAGATCAATGAAACTCTTGAGAGTTTGCTCAGGCACACCTGTTTTGGTTTTTGCTTTTAATCCTGTGTTATTTGGAATCAAAGCCAAAAAAGCTATTCTTACACCACAGTGAGTCTGTTCAAGAGTAGAAGAGGCCTCCCCCACGGATTGTCCTATATTATTATGATGTTCATACAAACAGTAAAATTCAGACAAGCCACAACTCATTGCAAACAGGAACATACTAACACTAAAATGCTAGAAGGAGCAGTCTTACATTACTTACATTGGAGCAGAATACTCTAGAAAAGTAGATTCCAACTCACAACTCTGAAAGCCTCAAAACCTGGTCATTTTCAGAAAAAATAAGTTTAAAGATGAGACCAGCAGGCAGAGCTGAACTTGCAACTTCTGCAGTTTTGTTTTTAACTTCCATCCATGAGCTAACTGCAGGTTGAAGAGAACTGAAGAGGGTTTCTTCCCATCTCTAATGGCTATACTATCACTGTTGAATGTCTTCTTAAGTCAACCCTAATTATGCTTTAGTATTTAGCAGAAAGGTAAGTAATTCTCCATTTAATAAACTCCGAAGTTCTGTGAAATGCATTCCTGTTTAACACATCTAGTAAAAATAAGACTCCTCAGAAATTGTTTTCCATTTAAAGAACTGAATATGTTTGTTAATGCTATAAATACAGATTCTGTATTTATAAATGTTCAGTGAAATCAGATTTCCTCCAAAGGAATTCCAAGATTTCAAGAACATTTTATAAAACTGTGTGCAATGTTTCAAAGAGGAGTCAACTAGCATCATCCATGCTGAGTAATGGCCAGTTAGATAGGTTAGGTTATGGCACCATTACCATGTCCTAGAGTTTGTATAAAATTTCAACCACCAGACTGATTCCCAAATGCCACAAATATAAAATGGATTCCAGGCAGACCTTGATTGTGTCCCTGATGAGACATTTACTTTGAAATGCAACCTCTTTTTTCAACCAGCTGTCATATGATCACTGTTTATATTTTTTCACCAACCATCTAACTTAAGATGGTTTCTTTGGATCATAGGTCCTTACTTCATTTGAAACATTGTCCTGCAAAAAGTCTTGGAACTCCCCTCAGAATGATAAACAGCATGTCTACAGTTTCCCTCTCTTCTGCTCTCACAAAAACAAGGAGGCTGTTGAATAGTTTGACAGTTTTTGTTCTCAGAAAAGACACATAAGCTAATTTTATCACTTACTGTTTCCTCTTTTTGTTGCTTTTCTCCTGCCTCCAATGCACTGGAGCCTCCCATCTCCCAGATAGTCCCTTCTGGTCCACAAAAAGTTTTGGGTTAACTCAATGAATGCTCGAGGCCATGCTAACTTGCATACATAGCTTTTTCAGCTGTAGACACTGGGTAAGACTCAACAGAGGACACATGACCTGGAGTACCTCCATTCTTACCAACCCTCTGCTCCTTCCCCTGAGCTTTTGCTAGTTCCCAAGCTACCCTCCATATTCAGGCAAACACATGTACCACAACTGTTTAAAAAAATATGGAGGTGAATAATGAGTTTGAGGTTCTTTTCATCATATGTTTGAATGTATTGTGCAGCAGTCAGAAATTGAGACTGTGCTGTTGCTGAACTTTGAGTCAGTTCTATCTGTAAGCTAGAAGAGAAGATGATTCCCTGCATCTTCTTTCCTAGGCCAACATAGGACTTAATGCATTCAAGATGTGTATATTCTAAGTCAGCAGGGACACTAGAATAATGGGAATTACCTAATTGACACATACCACCACCCACACATTCATAAAATCCAGTCCTAAATTAACTAGTATTGCATTTAGAACTAGGCTTTTCCCAATGTAACTACAAGTTTCTGGTCCAGTGTTACATAAGTAACTGTGAGTCTAGTTTTGTGAGGTACTAAGCCCATACACCTAGCAGAGTGAACTCTGCCTGCATCTACAGGTCTAAATTCAATGTGCATTTTACCTGAGGAAAGACTATTATTTTTTATATTACTTGTCTTAATAAAAACTCTTTGAAGTGCTAATTATTCTTCTGCTGCAACTTTTCTTGTTGGTATATGCAAAATGTGCCTCTTTGTGATATTTCTATCTTATATGTTTACTATATTCTAGTGAGTGGCACTATAAGCAATTCATTCCTTCATTTGCTCTTTTACCTTCTTGTAGCAGCATTTATGCTCAGGGTGGAAACTTCCACTTCCCTGCTGGAAGAGATCAGACAGTTGACAGAATTATTGCCAAGGTATACAGAATTTCTACAGGGGCTTTTTCTACCTACTTGGCTATTTGTAGCCTACTTGGTCCTCTTATGCTTTTGGTCAAGATATGATTGGTGCTTGCAGAAAAGTTGCTTTTTTTTAGATATGGTGTTAAGACCAAGTTTCATAAAGCCCCACAAATTCTGTTAGCTGAGCTACTTGCCAGAGTGCAACATATTTTAGCAACTGTCTTTTATGCACTTAATTAAGTGTAAAAGTAACAAGCATCTCAGTGTTCTCCATAATGAAAGGATTCTTTGAGTGTTAAATACTCCTTTGGTTGTTTTTAATCAAGCTTAATATGTGCGAAATTTGTGGGAACGACAGTCCCATAGACTAACAGCAACAACAGGTACAGCCAGAAATCCCAACTTGCATAATATATCCATAACATGCCACCAATTTTCTTTGCCTTTGACCTACTCAGAGGACCTTTTTCATCAGTTTTGCTTTCATGGACATTCGGTAGGAGTACTCCCTGTTTGTCTTTCAGCAAAGATATTCACAGGTGGCTTTTTGACATAGCAACTTAAGGAGAAGGTGTAACATGACACCTGGTTTCCTTATGCAATTTAACTCACTGTGGTACCTTGTTTATGCTTTCACAGCTGGCAAAATGGGCAAGGCCATTTGACAGTTGTACAGTGCCATGTTAGCCACCTGCAAGTATTCTGGGGGGCTAACTTGTCAGTTAGATAATGAGAATTCAGCAAAAATCTCCCAGCTAGGATATCTCAAAGCAAAGACACAGAGCAAGTGGGACAGGTTTATATATTTGTTTCAACTTCACTTAAAACAATAGGCTTGAGGTGTTATTTGCCCTGCTCATTTCAAAGACTTGTTAACTAGATGCCTAGTGCTGATAAATGTCATCACACTATGTCCTTTTTACAGTATGTTCCAGATCAAAACCCTGGACTGTGCATATGTACCCTTCTTGTGTTGCTGCTTACAGAGCAATTATGTCTTGGGCACATTTTAGCCACTGCAGAGCCAGGCAAACCCATCTTAAGTTGCCTGTCCTAGGTGAACTTGTTTCAAATTGACTTGGGAGACCTCAAAAAACATGAGAAAGGGGAGGAAAAGGAGAGATGGGGAATCTCAGGAAACCATAGCTAGGAGGAATACAAGCAGGACCATCCAGCAGTCTTTCCAGTGACAAGACACAGGCCCAGCATTCGACTCTCAGTGGGCTGCACTCAGCTGTGCAGCAGAATGAGTGTTATACAATAAAGTAAGTTATATTTACAGCCCATTCAATGCTATATCTGGTCATGTAAAACTGTCTGCAGACATAATGGGCTGACAAATGTATTCCACAGACTGTACAACAACATAGCTTGAAATGAATCCTGATTGCCATGTAAATCAAATGCAAAATCCATTTAAATGCTCTGAACAGCATTTCCCCTAGTTTTTTAATCCTTTCCCTGTTCTGTCTTCACTTTGGACTCTTTTCCCATTTTGCCAGAGCAGTCTCCAAGGCACAGGGCCATTTTCTGTTGTTTACTCACTCAGTAGCAGTGAAACATTTTCATATAATTCCTTCCTTGCTGATACACAGTTTAAAAAGTGGGAACTCGAGGGTAGACAGTGTTGTTTAAATTTAAAATGCGTAAGTACATAGATGTAGGTAGATATATGTATTTGTACAGAGTTTGTATATATAAATGTAAGAGGAAGAATAGGTATCACCTTTCAAACCATAAATTAATAATGATCTGAACATCAACAGCTTTTAAAACTTAAAATGAATTAAAATCTGCAACTTAAAGATTTTCTGGTCATGCCCTATCTCACCCATCCTGATGATCTCTGTTGTTTCCCATCTTTGTGTTCTCTCCCCCAATAGTTCCAGACCTGATCATTCCCTCTCACCAAGCAGATGCTTTAGTAAAGCTCATGTTTTCATCACACACCTGGCAAAATTTCCCTTAGATTTTAAACACAGAAGGAAAAAAAGTTCAGTAAGCTGTTTTCACTCCCAAATTCCCTGAATGCTAGGAGTGGGAAAGACATATGTTCTTCGTAAAACCACACATCCTGAGGGACAAGGCCTGGACCCCTGGAATAGCCTTTAGGGCTCAGCAAGATAGATCTACTCTTTCTTACCTACTCCACTGTGAAAAAGAAGTTGAAGGGAATTGCACTGTGTCAGTGCAGAAGCAAAGTGAAGCAGCAATGCCCCGTGTATTCTTTCCCTCTGATTTCCAACCCATTTGAGCAAAATCTAACCCTCAAGCCTCACTGAGTTGGAGCCTTTCTCTTTTGTTCCTCAGCTCCAGCTTGAATGATCCCAGATTTTCCCCAGATCTTCAAACACATCCCCTGACACTCCTTAGCCTCCACAGAAAAAGGAAAGCTGGCAACTTCAAGAGCAGCGGCCACTCCTCCCTGCTCAGAGGCCGCTGCACATCTCTGCTTTGATGTGGCTGACCTCCTCTGAACTGGAGAAGACTGTTGCTTCTCAACTCAGATTTCCCCCGAGGCAATGAATTATCCTGACAACTGACTACTGACAACTGACACCTCCCTAAAGGGCTCTGTCCTACTGTGGGAACCAACACTTCAATGGGAAGCTTGGATGTATATCCCAGGCTGGAAGTGGGGCACTTGGTACTTAATGAATGTTTCTATTTTGCTGAGAGACAAGCACAGGCCAGAGGGTCAGCTGAAATCTGAAAGTTTGAAAGTGTTTCGATATGAGGACTCAACTGGTCTCATGACAAAACAGACACCGATTGTGAAATATGGAAACATTTCCAAATTTCTCCAATTTCTAAATGGATGTTAAAATTAGTTCAATGTATAACTTCAGCACCAAGCTGCCATGGGTCATTGGTTTGTGACTCCCTTTACTTCCTCTTTTGTGCCAGTGCACATTTCCTTCACTTTTCACTTTAAGGAAATAAAAATTTATGAAATTATTTTTCTTCTTCACAAGGCTTTGTCAGCAAAAGCAGAAATGAAGAGAGTTGAAAACAAACCATGTTCGTAGTTTTTATAAATTAACTTTTTACATGTCTATATTTTTGTCCTGGGGAATAAAACATCACACTGCATAAGGAAAATTGGAAATGTTAAAGTATTTTGAAAGTTTCACATACTAAATCCATTCACATTATGCTCCAGCTGCAAACTTACATACTGGCAACAGAGTGACTCCTTCAAAAGGCCATTCACAATGTGTGATTTAGAGTTAGTCCATTTTATGCACTAGGATTTTTTTCTTTTTTTTCTGGTATATTATACTAGAAAACATGCAACTGAAGAAACCCACTTAGATTATTAAGCCTAGCCCATAATTATAAGCCTGTATAGTGCAGATGGCTTGACAGAGCAATCAATCCACCCCAGCCATAAAATACTTCCCCTGGAAAGAAAAGGAAAATAAAAAGGCATCACTAGTGTCCTGTATTAGTTTGGTTAAAAGCACAAGATGTTCCTCAAAAGTTGAGCACCAATGCATAAAACCAAAATGCCTCCCTATCTGCCATCATGTCTTGGGACATGCCTCTTCTAGCCCCAGATTTAGTGGTGAGTCTAAGCTTGAGCATGTGAAGTAGACCAAAACATCTGAGAGTAGAAATATTTTGGAGTACCATTAGGAACAGCCTCTCTCTGCCAGGTGTACTGGGAGTTATTCATCTACCTCAGACATTTTTTTCATCAATGAACACAAAGTAGCATTAACTAGGACATATCAAAAGCCTGATCCTCCGTTTGTATAAATCAGGCTTGTTTGGCAGATTTATGCTGACTTACACCAATTAAACACATGCTGAATTTTGAATTGCATTCTACACCACACTCACATAAATTTGGAGATTTTACTATACATTTTAACAATACTTTTTTTTTTCCAGCAAACCAAAATGGGCTTGAACTCTCCTTTTAAAAGAATATAAATTCTTCTGCAAGTCTCAACTTTGAGAACATCCCCTTCGGTGTCACTGATGGGCAGCAAGTGATTGCAGCTGATGGTATCTTCTAGCCAGAGGATATGAATGTGCTAATCTCACTTCCAATATAAACAACAGTTGGGGCAACTTTTTGCAATGTAAATGGTTTGTTGGGTGCATTTTATGACACAGATTGTGTCATCACAGGCATTGGTCATTGTTTGCTTTTCTTTAAAATTAAGTCAAAGTATTTCACAGCATTGTTTAAAATAAATTAGGTCCATTTGTGTATGGTCTAGGTGCAAGTGTGCACGTAGACATTTGTGCTCAGTTTTTAAAGGGAATGCAGTTTGCAATAATTCAGAAGGCATCAACTGCATGTAAGGACTTACAGGTTTCTTTGAAAAATTAACGGGATTAAATATTTTTTTTGCTCCCCATTTATTGAGATACACACTAACATTGTATTTTCAGGCATTTGTTTGCACCAAGGAAAGATAAACATTTACTCTGGTTGGTTACTGTTTGCTTGAAAATTGAACTTCATTTTCTTCAAATGAATTTGAGACTATCAGCGTGCCCAAAACAACCCCAAAACCTACAAGTCAGAAAATTCGGATTTCAGTATTTTTGTTTGTTTGTTTATCCACAGTAATTTTAAAAGACATTTTAAAACTGCTATTAACTGAAGTGAACTTCACATTTGCAGTCATTGAGCTCACTGGGAGATGAAAGGATCCTCCTGGCCATTACTCAGCACTTTCCCTTCACACTGTCCTGTCCCACCATGGAGGTTATTAACTTTTTACAAGCTCTGCTCACATCCTCCCTTTGATAGACGGTGTTAAGCTTGTACTTAGATTACAGGATTTCCTAGGAGGGCTGTTTTGTTGTTGAGGGGGAGGAAATTTTAACACTAGATGGTTTTTCATATCAACCACTCCATTCTCCCTATGGAAATTTGCATGAGGAGTTTCTCACTATACCAACACGAGGCCTTAATGTAAGGTCATAGGTGTCCCAAACACAGAGTGCAGTGGTAGGACTACCTCTCCTCTGCTTTTTGTGTCCAACTGCAAGTTACAAGGGGCTTTACCTTGAGGCTTTCAATGCTGCTCTGTTGCAGCTCCCTCCGGAAAGTAGGAAATGTGGGGTGATCCATGGAAGACTGAGAAGAGAGAAGAGGGTGCAGAGAGGGGACAGAAAGCACTCATTTACCTTTCTGAAATCTTCCTTCTCTTTCAGAGTGGAAAAAAAAAAAGAGGAGAGAAGGTGGAGAGAGAGGCCAGAGGGGAAGAAATTTCCCTGCCACTTCATTACTCTGCTCACTGTAAACTCCCAGTTGCAGCCAGCCTAGATCCCGCCCTTCTCTCCCCTCTGGCCTCTGCACCTAAATTTCTCACAACCTTCTTTGCAGCTGGAAATGTAAATCAAGACATATTCAGTATTTAAAAAACCCCAAAACTAAACCTGATTAAGAATGCCACACTCTCCTTTATGGATTATGTAGGAACAAACATAGTTGGTCTTCACTGTCTCTAACTTGCTGTGATTTCTAACTGAATTTTCATGACTCATAAACTTACATCTCTGTCTAAAAAACTTACTGGCTTTATTTTTTTTTCCTTAGTGGAAAAAAGCTGACACCAGATGTTTCTTTAGACCCTTCCCTGTCCTAAGTGAGTAAACACCAGAGACAAACAGGCTGTTCTGTCATCTTGCTTCTCTCCAGAACACCAACAGTTTTATCACTTAGTTAAGAAAAATAATGCATTTCTACTGCTACCAACTGCACTTCCAGCTAAAGACATGTAAGTCTTCACTCTTAAAATTAAGTAAAAGTTTTTCCTCATGAATAATATGACTGTTTATGAGCAGTGTGGTATGATGCACAGATACAATAGAGCTCTTGTGCTGTCCGAGCCCTTGGCTCCAATGAGTGTGTCTCCTGGCCCAGGAAAGCAACAGCCCTTTCTAACAGCCTCCTGTCAATATTTTTAAACCTCCTCTCCTAAAATAACATGTCCATGTTTGCCTACCTGAACTTACAGGAAGGCTGAATGAAAACTTGTGGGCATACCACTGTAAATGTATTTTGTCACGGTTTTTATGATGTCATCAGAATATTTATTGTGCTGTGCTGAGAAAGTGAAGGAGAATTGCAATTCCCCCTGCAGCCCCCTCACCTCTGAAGACATTTTTCAATGCCTTTTTTTTTTTACACTTCGGAAAGTTGGGGGTCAAAACTGTGGACAGCAAGCTACCCCTTCTGAGGTGAAGGTGAGCTTGTTGGATTGGTTCTGCCAGCTGGCATTCAAGCTTGCCATGTTGGTTACAAATATATCCCAAAGTGAACCACAAAAAAAAAAAAAAAACCCATCAGACAATTTTAATTCCTTCCCTCTCAGTAATGCCACTACATTTGTTTAGCAGTGAGGCATGGGACCACGGTGCTAGTTCGTATTTTCTCTTCTGCTGGTATTTTCTCTTCTGGTAAAAATCTCCTTATTTTATATCCAGACATTTGAGAGAGAGGGAAGAGTAAACAAGCTCTCAGGTCCCACTTTATCTGCAAATTACATGTACTTTAAACTTTTTTCAATCACAGACACATAAAATACTAGATATTTGCATAGTTAGCTAATATTACTGTAATATCACCTTTCCTGTAGAAAAACATCAGTTACTTCTACCTCAGTCTTTGCTTAATGAGTAATTCAAAGAACAAATCTTGGGTGTAGGAGTTTTCTCAGCTTACCAAAATTGTTTAAAATTAAGTCTCACTCTATTGTCCTTCAGTTGTCAGAGGACAGAATTATGTATCTTCTAGGAGCTACTCATCCATACAAAAATTGATGTCCAGTTTCATATTGACACAGGTAGTAGGATCCTGGGGTGCCCTCAGGGCAAGTGTCAGTGAGTGTTTTTCACTATAGGCAGTAAAACACATTTATGCATATGTGCATTTTGCAGTGCTAAGTGCAGCCTGTCATTTTTCCCAATTCCCAGAGTGGTGTCTTCACCACATAACCCCAGGGGTTTGGGTTGAAGCACCTGGGTGGGTAGAATGTGTTTGTAGATGGTGGGGAGGAATTTCAGAGTGCAAAACCCTCTGATATAGATCTGGGGGACATCTGGAGGGAAGGACAGTGCTGTCTTATACTGTCAGTGGGAAGTAGACCCTAGAGCAAACCCTCCTAGAACTGTAGCTGGGTCATGTCTCAGAGGAAACCAGTTGCTTCATTCTGGGAAAGATCCTGAGTGAGAATTAATGCACAAAACCTGTGGGTGATGTGGGGAGGGAAGCTGGAATGAGGGAGGGAGCAGGGGAACTAAAATAACCAGGAAGTCTGTCTGGAAACTGCTGTTTCAGTAGTGCCAAGATACTCCAATCTAATTTCTCCTTTGGTCCCCAGCAGCCTGTGCGATGCAGTCCATTTCTGGAAACCATGTACCTGTGTGTGTCTCCTGGCTAGCGTCTGCTTAAATAACTTGCAGAATAAGGGGCAGTCATGGGGAGGACACCTTCTTGGACAATGATATTTCTGAAACATTAAGATAGAACATGATAGCCTTCGAAGCTGCAGCAGGGCTGGGTTTTTGTGGCAGGGTATCAAAAGCTGTTCCTGGTATTGTTTTGATTTCCTCTGAGCTTGCAGTTACACCACTTCCTTCAGTACTGTAAGCCATCCAGATGGATCAAGGTGATAAATGGTGAGAAATTGCTTTTCAATTTAGCTACATATGGAAAACATGCTTTGAAAAATGTATTATTTTGTCTTCTTAAAGGTAAATGCAGAGATTTTCTAATCTTAGGCATATATTTGAGTCTTTAGTTCAGTTTCCCAGTATAAATCTATGTCTTGATTGCATCAGAGTTAAATTTAAGATTGTACATCATAGAATCATAGAATCATCCAGGTTGGAAGAGACCTCAAAAATCATCGAGTCCAATCCTACTGTGGTTACTAGACCATGGCACTAAGTGCCACATCCAGTCTCATCTTGAAAACCTCCAGGGATGGTGAATCCAGCAGCTCCCTGGGCAGCCCATTCCATTCCAATGCCTAATTACTCTCTCCATAATATCCAAACTAAACCTCCCCTGGCATAGCTTGAGTCTGTGTCCAATTGTCCTACTGCTAGTTGCCTGGAAGAAGAGACCAACCCTCACCTGACTACAACTTCCTTTCAGGTAGCTGTAGAGGGTGATAAGGCAATTGCTCCTACTTTACTGCTGAAGGAACCAGGGTCAGACAGATTGGAAAACTCCACAGTCTGAAGTGATCTTTCAACTTTTGAAGGATGACAGCTTTAAGTGGATGACCTGGATATGGCCTACAGCTCCAGTAGTACAGTTAGTCTCTAAATAGAGATCCATTAAACACTAGTTTAACTTTGGATAAAGATGTAAATTCTTTGAACATTAGTTTCCTAAAATGAGTGTTTAGAAAGAGCATGTTATTATAACCTGATGTCACAAAAGTGTTTGGCAGCCTAGTTTGTGGGCAAAATGAGTAAGAGGCTAGGCAAAATGAATGAGGAGACACTTTTGTACTACCTGTGGGATCACCAGTTGTAAAGCACTGTGAGTCAGATGCAAGCCATTCACTTTCTCCAGTATCCAACAAAATGCACATGCAGTGATCAATTTCACTCAGTCTGAGCAACCTGATGCTGCTTTATTGTATCACTGCATGCTGATAAAAAAAAAAAAAAAAGTGAAGAAAAGTTGGCTTCTTTATTAACCCAAAATCTGGGTGAGCTTCAGAGCACCAGAGAAATGTTGGTTCTCTCTTGCTCATGAAGTGTTAATGAGGGTGGAAGTGTTTTCCAGGCATAGCTGCGCTGGAAATTCATGCTGTTTCATCATTCATTGTCATTTTGGGGGATGATGGTTCTTACTAAGTGGGGAGAGGGAGTCTTCTTTTTGAATGCTGCATGGTCTTTTTGAGCATCTTTGGATGTCCACACTAGCACACAGCACAATGCCATATGCAATTAGTGCATCCATACAAAATATGGCCACAAGCCTTACATAAAGTTGTGGAAATATCTATCCATAGGCTGTGGGAACCCTATTGTGCAGGTGCAAACCTTTTCTGAGGATAGTCTGAGGCATTCTGCACCAAAACAAAGGACAATAGATGTGTCTCAGGAAATTAATGCACTGAAGAGCATTCAGGATCAAATTACTTGCCTCTGGCATTATCAGTCTTGTTGGCAGCTTCTAGAACTGATTTAGTTTTAATATGCAAAATAAGAGACTATAAATCCACTTTATGATATTTATATATTTTCTTTGTGAGGCTGACAAAGTCTGTATGTTTCTTGCTTCATCTTGTCTTCTCTTAGTTACCTTTAATCTTCCAGATGCAGTTGACACCCTAGTTAATTGGAGTACTTCAAATTCCTGCCATGAAAACACTACCTTAAAGAAGTCCTAATTGCAGAGATTACTGTATTTAGCTAATTTCAAGGTCTTAGATTTAGGGGGTTATTAGAAATATGGTCCACACATGCAACATTTTCCCTCAAGATATCTGAGGTTACATTAATTAATCAAGCATCCAGGATAGGAAACATTAATCATTTGTCTCTGTACATCGCTGGGATTATTCCAAAACCTCCTTCCTTTTCTCTGTCAATGTAAATAAAATAAAGAGAGAAAAGCAAAGTTTAACATATGGTCAGAGACAGAGAGCATGTCCTTTTCCGCAGCAGCATATATCAAAGGTTTGCAGAGATTGGACTGATTCATCAGCAACACTTTTGGGCCAATATAGGGCCAAGGATGTGAGTCAGTCACAAGCAATGTGACTTTAAACTTCCATAACAATTTTTACAGATGATACAAGACATTTATATTTTCCATACTCTGCTCCCCAATCAATATTCTGCTATATATTCCCTTTATAGCAATTCCTTTTGCCTTTACCTCCAAGACACTAGAAATAACCATGGATGTAAAAACCTGAAAATCTCCATTCTTGAGCAGAGTCCAGGAATCTAACTCAAAAAGCCATATCCTGAACCAGGGTGCAACCAAGTGTCTTGTTATATCAGTGTCCTTAGGCTTAATGTTCATGATGTTGATGATGTGAGGGAACTGATATTATGAAGTTCTTGAGGTTCATTCTCTGTTCAAACACAGTTCCTGCGAAGATCAAGCTGAATGCCATCTGCATGGAGAATTTTTCATCTAAAACTAATCGTCATACATGACAGAAACCCAGGATGCAACAGCTAAACCAGTGGAGTAGCTCAAAACTGTTAGTGGTGTAGATGCACTTGATTTCCAGGAAGTGGTGGGAGCTTTGTTATCCATTTCCTTTTACTTTTTTGGTATGCTCAATTTCCATCTTGTTCATTTTAGTTTACCTTTTCAAACTATAGTAATTCAGGTTTTCTATGCTTTAGGATGTTTACAATACCACAAGAATCTAAGCCATCTGATTTTCTTTTCTTAAATCTGAATGACACCAGTAGTGTGAGTTTGTTTTCTACTGTACTGTTCCAAGAGCTAAGCTATCCTGAAATTGTCTTGGTCTCTAGAACTGCATGGTCTAAATTAGTTAAGGCCAGAAAGATCAGTCAAGATCACAGTGAAGATGTACAATATATGTAAGTTGTGGCACATCAGTTCTATAGCTTTCTTATATTAAGCTACTTTCCCAGAAATGCACAGAAAGAAGAGTAACCAAAACAAGTTGGGGACAAAGGATTTTCTCCTGCTCTCTGTGGGACTACAGGGAATTAGAAGAATAAGTATTAGATAATTAAAAGGAACAACAGGCTTTGAAGAACAATGTCCTGTGATGAAAAGGCTGCATCATACTCAAAGCTAAATAGTTTTTCTGTTATACTTTTTAAGTTTAGCCACTTGGATTTACTTTTGTAAAAAAATGCCCTATGTCCCTGAACAATAAAACCATATGGGAAAAGAGCAACTGCCTGAGATTTTTGTCCTCATATTTTGCTGCACCCTTGTGCAAGAGAGTGTACCATTCCTTATGCATGTAGCACAGTCAATGGGCCACTCTCTTGGTTTCTGCTGTCTCTTGAGGCATACAGTCCACATCAGCAGTCAGCCTACTTTTGCAAATGAATAAAGAAGGTGATTTCATTAGTCAAGACCCAAAATCCACACTGAAGCAACAGCATGCCAAAGTGCACAGATGCTAGTAAATGTATGCATAGTTTCAGTATTGCTTCAGAAAAATGTAGTGTAGCTCATTACCTATCTTTCCCACAAGAGAAACTGCATTGAAAAATAGAAAACAAACACATGGCTTCAAATGGAACTGCTAATTTCGATGTCACTTATAAGTAAATATTCAGATCACACTGGCAAAAACATGGATTTTTCTTCATTTGATTCACAAATCTACAGGAGATGGGAACTGTTTATCACTTCTCATGAGAAATTTTGAGCATTCAGCATAAAAATATAAATCTCCATTTAAATCTTTTGTGTTTCTTGAATTCTTTTCAGTATGACACACAGATAGAGAGGAAATTTTAGTCAGTATTTGTTTAGAACAAAAAAAACCCACCATTTTTTAGTAAGTAATTTTGGAAACAACCTGAGTTTTGCAGAAATCTCTGTCCTGCCTCATCCTGTCTTATAGAGTTCCCTTTCTGTGCAGATTCTGGCAGGAGTCAGCTCATTAATTCCCAGTGACTAGAATTAGCCAGATAATGGTTTTTATGGAACTGCTAAAACATTTGACTCCATTAATTGGCCAAGAATATGTTTATACTTACCAAATATCCTGCTTAGAAAATTCCCAAGGAATAACCTACGCATTGAAACATTTTTTTGCAAGAAATCCAGCCTGTTTTGCCTCAGTTTCAGGAAGCTTCATATAAAGGCAGGGCCTGCATGCATGTGCCTGCATGCTTAAGATGTATAGCACCACAAGAACAGATGCTTTAAGGTGCTTTAAGGCAGCAGGAGGCAGAATTGAGATGTCCAAGTCATAAACTACAATCCACAAAAACTTGCCTAGCCCTGTAGGAGATAAAAGGAGCCACAACCACTGAGCATTTCCCCAGTAAATTTCACTAGATGTTTCCTGTGCTTGACAGCCTTGTCTAATGCTATCCCTCCTGAGCTGAACATTTTGGTGCTGTTCTTATGCCTGTAGTCCTTTGGGACTTGCGAACTGGACACTCCTCTACCCATGTTCCCAGAGGTTCAATCTAGCAGGTGTTTTCTGGAAAAGTTGGATGTGTATCGGCAGCACTCATTTCTGCGTGAAGCACAGCCAGCCCTTGGATAAAGTCCTGCATCTGGAAGGGAAGCAAACTGTTGCTTTTACCTAACAATTTAGAGTTTTAAAGAATTTACCCAGGCAGCTGAAGCTTAAGGCTTTACTCCTCCTCAGCTAAAGGCGGTTCCAGCTCAGATATGCAAACTCCCACAGGAGCACTGGGAGGAAACACTCTCCTCTCGATATGTCAAAACTGGTGTGGACGAGAAAGCCGCAGTCAAAGGGGCAGGAAAAGAATAAATCACGAGTGGGTGACACTTTCCTTGTCCCTAGGAAGCACAGACTTCAGGCTGTACATCACACTAAAGATCTCAAAGAATGTTAATATTTTTAAATAGAACCCCAGTGAGGGAAGTTACCCCCCAGAACATGTCTTTCTGCTGTCTCCACTACTCATCAACACCATTCATTTTATTCAAAAGACTCCAGGTAAGCACTTCTTAGTTTGCAGGGCACTTGCTAGAATTTGTGTTACCAAATTAAAAACAAATTCTTGGAAATAAATTTTGTCATTATCTCCAAGAAAAACAGCAAATAACAGTACCAGGTAACCCAACATTTTCTTGTCTTTAAACTAAGATACCTATCAATTCTTTCCTTATTTATTCAAAATTTATTAAAATGAGTGCACTTGAACATCTTAAAGAGTGCAATGATTCAATTCCATTCTTCCATATGAAAGATAGAAATGGATTTTCTTATATACAAGATAAAGCAAAAATGTGTATCCACAAATTGTTTTTCATAAGGACTTCGGCTGATGGTTTCTAAATGACTACTAATTCTACTTGCAAATTAATTTCCTCAAACTACAATGGAAAGAGATTAGTTATTAAAATTCGGGGTATTAATATAAAGTACATCTCTGGTGTTTTCTAAAGTAAATTGAATATACTTTTGATGCTGTATGTAGAGTTGAAAGACTGTTTAAACCTGCCCATTTCTCTAATAGACTGAGAAACGCATAAAATACCAGTACCACAGAATCACTGAATCAAGTAGGTTGGAAGAGACCACAATAATGGGTCATCTGGTCCAATCTCCCTAGTCAAGCAGGGCCACTGTCTGGTGTTTTCTAAAGTAAATTGAATATACTTTTGATGCTGTATGTAGAGTTGAAAGACTGTTTAAACCTGCCCATTTCTCTAATAGACTGAGAAACGCATAAAATACCAGTACCACAGAATCACTGAATCAAGTAGGTTGGAAGAGACCACAATAATGGGTCATCTGGTCCAATCTCCCTAGTCAAGCAGGGCCACTGTAGAGTACATGGCTCAGGATTGTGTCCAAATGGTTCTTGAATACCTCCAGTGGAATCCATGAGTTCCAGTGCTCAGTGACTCACACAGTAAAGAAGTTCTCCCTCATGTTCAGGTGGATCTTCCTGTGCATCAGTTTTTGCCCATTACTTCTTGTTTTATTGGTTTCCACAACTAAGAAGAGTCTGGCTCCATCATCTTGGCACTTCCCATTCATGTACTTGAATACATTAATAAGGTCCCTTCTCAGTCATCTCTTCTCAAGACTGAATAGGACCAAGTCCCTCAGCCTTTCCTTGTAAGTGAGATGCTCCAGTCCCTTAATCATCTTTGTTGCCCTCAGCAAACTTACCGAGAAGGCACTCTGTCCCCTCATCCAGCTTGTTGATAAATAAATTGAACAAAGCTGGGCCAAGCATGGAACCCTGGGGAAGACCACTAGTGACAGATCTCCAACTAGACTCTGTGCCACTGACCACAGCTCTCTGGGATCTGCCACTCAGCCAGCTCCCAATCCATTTTACTGTCCACTCATTCAACCCACACTTCTAAAGTTTTCTGATGAGGATGCTGTGGGACACAGTGTAAAAATCCTTGCTGAAGTCAAGGTAGACAATGTCCACTGCTCTCCCTTCACCCATCCAGGCAGTTGTTTTGTTGCAGAAGGCAATCAGGTGGGTCAAACATGACTTACCTTTAGTGAACCTATGCTGACTACTCATGATTACCTTCTTGTCTTCCATGTGGGCAGAGATGGCCTCCAGAATGAGGTGTTCCATTACCTTTCCAGAGACTGAGGTGAGGCTGACTGGCTGGTAGTTTCCCAGATCCTCCTTCTTGCCATTTTTGAAGATTGGGGTGATACTTGCCATCTTCTAGTCTTCAGGCATGTGTCCTGATCTCCATGACTTCTCACAGATGATTGTGAGTGGCCTGGCTATGATGTCTGCCAGCTTCCTCAGCACTCATGAATTCATCCCATCAGGGCCCATGGACTTGTGGATATTGAGTTTGCTTAGGTGTTCTCTGACCCAATCCTCTTTGACCAAAGGAAAGTCCTTTTCCTCACCTTCTTTTACCCTGATCTCTTGGGTCAGAGATCCCTGCAGGCTGATCTTATCCAAGAAGACTGGTGCAAAGAAGGCATTCAATGACTCTGCCTTCTCTGCATCCTCTGTTATCAGGGTCCCCTCTCCATTAACTAGTGGGCCCACATTATGCTTTGTTTCCTTTTGGTATTTATGTGTTTAAAATAGCCCTCTTTTTAATCCTTGATATCCTTGGACAGATTCAAATCCAGGTTGGTGTATTGGTTTTGCATGGCCAGGTTTTGGCAGGGGGCAGGGCTACAGGCATGACTTCTGTGAGAAGCTGCTAGAAGCTTCCTCATGTCTAGCAGAACCAATACCGGCAGCTCCAGGATGGGCACACCAGTGCAGGAAGGCTGAGCCAGTCAGTGGTGGTAGTAATACCTCTGTGATAACGTATTTAAGAAAGAAAAAAAAGTCATTGCACAGAAGTAATTGTAGCCAGAGAAGAGTGGAGTGAGAATATGTGGGAGGAACAACTAACAAACACCACAGCCTGTGGAGAAAGAGGGGGAGGAGGTGCTCCAGGCACCAGAGCTGAGGATCCCCTGCAGCCTGTGATGAATATCATGGTGAAGCAGCTGTCCCCCTGCAGCCCATGGAGGATAACAGGGTGCAGAGATCCAGCTGTAGCCCATCGAGGAGACCCATGCCAGAGCAGGTGGATTCCTGAAGGAGGCTGTGAACCATGGGAAGCCATTGCTGGAACTACCTCCTGGCAGGGACCTGCGAACGGATGGATAGAGGAGACCCATGCCAGAACAGAGTTCTTGGTAGGCCATGTGATCCTGTGAGGGACTTGCACTGGAGCAGGCTGTTCCTTAGGGACTGGACTACACTCTGTGAAGAGGGATCCACACTGCAGCAGTTCATGGAGAGCTGTCGCTCATGGGAAGGACTCACATTGGAGAATTTCATAGAGAACTGTCTCCCACAGGAAGGACCCCATGCTGGAGCAGGAGAGAGGCTCCTCTCCATCAAAGCAGTGGCAGAAACAGTGTGTGATCATAGCCCCCACTCCCTGTCCTCCTGTGCTGCTGTGGGGGGAGGAGGTAGAGTTGGGAAAGAGGAAGGGGTGGAGGAATGTGTTTTTTAAGATTTGTTCAATTTTCTTATTATCCTGCTCCGATCTTAGTAATAGGACCCCATGCTGGAGCAGGAGAGAGGCTCCTCTCCATCAAAGCAGTGGCAGAAACAGTGTGTGATCATAGCCCCCACTCCCTGTCCTCCTGTGCTGCTGTGGGGGGAGGAGGTAGAGTTGGGAAAGAGGAAGGGGTGGAGGAATGTGTTTTTTAAGATTTGTTCAATTTTCTTATTATCCTGCTCCGATCTTAGTAATAGAGTCACTTAATTTCCCCAAGTCTGTTTTGATGCTGGAGCAGGAGAGAGGCTCCTCTCCATCAAAGCAGTGGCAGAAACAGTGTGTGATCATAGCCCCCACTCCCTGTCCTCCTGTGCTGCTGTGGGGGGAGGAGGTAGAGTTGGGAAAGAGGAAGGGGTGGAGGAATGTGTTTTTTAAGATTTGTTCAATTTTCTTATTATCCTGCTCCGATCTTAGTAATAGAGTCACTTAATTTCCCCAAGTTGAGTCTGTTTTGCTTGTGACAGTATGTGATGAGTGATGTCTCCTTGTCCTTATCTCACCTCATGAGCCTTTTGTTATATTTTCTCTCCCTTGTCCATTTGTGGAGAGGAGCAAGAGAGCAGCTTTGATGGGTGTCTGGCATCCAGCCAGGGTCAACCCACTACAGCTGGCCTTGGCCTTTCTTGTCTCATATTTACCTGCTCTGGCCACCTGTCTATATTCACTGCAAGTGGCCTGACCCCATTTCCCCATCCTACTCATTTCTTGCTTATGTTTCAGTAATGACAGGAGTTCTTGGTTCATTCACAGAGGTTTCAGTGCCCTTGGCTGAATTTCTTTCTTGTTGGGATGCATCGTTCTTGAGCCTGGAGGAAATGAGACTTAAATAACCAACAACTCTCTTGGACCCCTCCGCCATGCAGGGCCTGCTCCCATGGGATTCATCCAAGATCCAGTCCAAATAACAGTCATAAAGGTAAGGAAGTAGAGACAGGCAGTAGTGAAGATTCTGTAAAAACTGAGTTTTCTGATCTGCATCTCTTTTTAATTAATGGAAGAATTATGTAAAAGCCAATCAGACTTTTAAAATTAACCAAACTGCCTCTGTATGAAGATTTTCAAGAGTAGATAAAGTTTTTGGCAGCTTAGATAATTTTGAATGTTGATTTCATAGAATCACAGAATCCTTTATATTGGAAAAGGTCCTTAAGATCATCAAGTCCAACTGTTAACGCAGCACTGACTAATGCATCACTCAACCATGTCCCTAAATGTCACAACTACACATCTTTTAAATACCTCCAGGGATGGTGATTCCACCACTTCCCTGGGTAGACTGTTTCATGAACAAATTTTTCCCAATATGCAATCTAAACATTCCCTGGTTTAACCTGAGGCCAATTCTTCTTGTCCCATCACTTGTGGCCTGGGAGAAGAGACCGAATCTCACCTGGCTACCACCTCCTTTGAGGTAGTTGTAGAGACCTATCAGGTCCCCTCTGAGCATCCTTTTCTCCAGGCTGAGTCCCCTCAGTTCCCTCAGCTGCTTCTCATAAGATTTGTGTTCCAGACCCTTCTCCAGCTTCATTGCTCTTCTTTGTTGACACCTTTGCAATTCTGGAAATCTCTTTTTAATTTCCACTCATTTGTTTCAGTTAAATAGCTGACTTCACTAGAAGTTAAAGGAAAAATAGCCTTTTCTGTGAAATCTCATTCTGTATCCAGTTAGAGCAGTGTTTTTTCTCACAGAAAATACAATTTACTTCACGGGGAAATGCGTTTGTATTAATGACCTTATGAGGAAAAAAGTGACTCCAAAATACCTACTATATGTGGGGATTCTTTGAAGGAGGAAATTCATAAATCATTCTTTCATAGTATATAGATACATCTATATGTGTGGATTTAATTAGCTAGTTTGTAAAATTGACATCAAGTACTGTAGCCCTTAGTCCTACAATACTCATCTTAGAAAATATATAATCTGGATTTCCATTTCAGTTTTTACATGCAAGTCACAGGTAATCTGTGGAAAAATTTGCAATATTCAGAAACTGAGTAATGTCATAGCAGATCCAATTACAAATTAAACTTTTCCTTGAACCTAGAAGATCTTAACTACGCATTTGATAAAAACTTAATCATATCCTCCAGGGAGGAAAACAGAGAGAAAAGAAGCATATGGAGGTCAGTCTGGGTGTGACATCCATTACCGCATCGATCTAAGCCCCATTAGTCATTTGAATGTATATTTTTTTTACTTATAATATGTTGCAACTTTGAAAGCTTGTGTACATTGTGGGAAAGAAAGAGAAAAAGGAAGATGAAGGGAAGATGAAGGGAAGATGAAGGGAAGATGAAGGGAAG
>NW_008657415.1:0-39806 GCF_000695815.1 Acanthisitta chloris | reverse complement strand
GATGAAGGGAAGAGGAAGGGAAGGGAAGGGAAGATGGAAGGGAAGGGAAGGGAAGGGAAGGGAAGGGAAAATGAGGGGAGGGGAGAGAACTTTCAATTATGTCCCACAGAAACACCACCAGTCTATGAGGTACTGTAGACAAATTGAACTTGTGAGAGTCCTGGGCCTGGTCAGTACCTCCAGAGAGATGAAGTGGGGAAGCCCAGGAGAGCAAGTCCTGCAGTTCCTCCTGCTTTGGTCCAATTTATAGGCAGGAGGACACAACCATGGCACTGACACACAGCACCCAAGAAGAATGGATGTCTCCTTGTTCCCCACTTCAGTTTCAAATGAGAGAGTGCATTTGGCAAATGGAGACTGATCACAACACTGATCTGAAACAATGCTTTTGGCTTTAACCTTCCCACTCATGAATTTGCTTAACCTGCCTCTGGTGCTTCAGTACTGATCAGCAACAAGAACCTGTTGTAGGGGAACACCACCTTGTTCCTACACCTTTGTGCAACATGAAGCAACTGTAATAATAGTATCATATTTCATGTGGCCTGAGCACTCTTTTGGTTTTCATGAAAGAGGTAATTAAGCAGCTTCTGCAAAGTCAAAACTTGTAAACAACTAAAGTCACTGCCCAAGGCAAGTAGGCCAATGTGCTAAAGCTTGGATCAAAGTATGCAGTGTATTAACTGTGCTTCCCTATAGGAAAGCAGCAGAGTATGAGTATGGGTTTGCAGGGATCACAGAGTCGTGGGAAGTAGCTGCAGGGGAGAGCCTGGCCAAAAGGACAGGCAGAGCTTTACTTCTACCTTCTCATTGGAAGTAAATTGGATGACAGCAAATATGATGCTTTGTTCATGATACCAAAGTTCCTACTAAAGAGGCAAAAGACCAAAAAGAGCCCTGAAAGTTCCTGAATGGTAATCAGATGTTCATGACACAAGGGATGGAAAGGCACTGAGGGAGCTGTAAGAGTTAATGGATTAATTTGTGAATGCTTTGAGATCTTGCTGTAATGCTCAGAGGGAAGCTCAGAACATTTGCTCTGCATGTATTTCCAACTCCCTAAATAAAGACCAGAGTGCCAGGGCTTGAATTTCACACATTAATCCACAGGGACCTGCAAACCAGACAAATATCTCTGAGGCAGCAAGGAAAATAGTTCTTTGCTGTTTTTCAAATCTACCCAATTAGGTGGATTTCTACCATATGAGCAACCTTACAGTGAAAGAACTGTCACTTCTTTAGAAAGCAGCCACAAGCATAACTTAGACAAACTCTGTTAGAAAAAAGGTAGTGTCTGCCTGCAACCACCAAGTGGACTAAATCTGTGCTGATTTGGGTTCTGTTTCCCACAGTGAAAGAGTGGGAAAGTGATCTTCCCTTGCTCTTGGGATAGAAATGGTATTGGATGAATCAGTCTCTTAAAAGAGCTTTTTGGACAGAATTCAGGAAAATCTTCATGTGATTTGAATTTGGTTAACTTGCAAGCATTATTGGTTTACATTGTTGGCAAACACAGTATCATTAATAATAGGATCTGTCAAATGCTACTACTTTATGGGACCTATGACAATTGAATCTGTGCCTCAATAGCTTAGAGACTCACATACCTGTTAATGGCAGCAGAGACCTTGCCCATGGATACAGAGCATCATCAACTTCACAACTGCCAAGCCAGACTAGGGCTCTTGGCACTGTGCAAGACTGACTTTTATATTTCTGTCCTTTCCAACACACCCCTGGGATATTGAGAAGAGCCAATAAACAAAACAAAACAATACAAAAGCCAACAAGGAAAAAAGACCAATATTTGCTGAAAATGCTGAGCAACATTTGCACTGATTCTGTTAATGTGCTCCTGAAATTTCCTGCATGTCCTGCTGTGCAAAAGCTGAAAAAAAAAAAAAAAGGCTTTATTTCTCCAGATATTAGGGAATATTTTCTTTGGCTTTACTCCATGTGCATCATCATTCCTCACACCCTACGTTTCAGAGCAGAGTTTGAAACATGCCTGGGGAACATTTCACTTACTTACTCTGAGAACTGAATTTCTATCAGACAGAATTGTTTATGTTAGAAAAGTCATCTGAGATCATTGAGTCCAGTAACATAACATTACCTAGATCCTAAGGATCGGGTGAATTTAACAGTGTTTCCATTCTCTCTATAAACATTGTGTGCAACATCACTTACCTATAATTACCTGTTTCCAGCATCCTTATTCTTGCCTACCGAGGCTGTACAAGAGGGTCATGTGAAATTATTTTTCTCAGGCTGTGGCAGGCTTTGGGATTATGACACAATAGCTTGAATTTCAACCTATGAATTGAAATCACAGCATCAGGCAGGACTGATTGCTGCTGGCCTCAGTAATCTGTGATCAACCCCAACTGCAGGCCCTCTCCACCATCAAAGGATCAAATGTACAGATCCCATTTATGGACAGCAAGTGAAGTTGTTCTAGTGCTTAACTAGGAAAACCAACTTGATCCATGCAGCTTGTGCAATGGATGCATGCTGCTGCTGTAATAAGTCTTATTTTTAAATTGTCATTCTTGGCTATTAGCAAAAGAACAGGAGTGCAGCATGCAGGGCAGAATAAACTCTGTGACTGCAAGTTCTGGGCAAAGCTGTTCCAGTATGTATTAAAAAATGTAAGAAGTACCATAGGCAGTCAAATCAAAAGCCTATCCAGCCAAGTATCCTGTCTCTAACAGCAATTATTAGCAGATACTGAAAAAAAATGTATGAGAATTAAGGCATAGAGAATTCTTTTACTGCCTTTCAGCCTCCAAAAGTCAACAGCTTAGAGATTTCCTGAGACTGAAATTACATCCACAGCATTGTATCAAATAGTCAACAAAGCACTTATCCTCCATTAATGTGTCAATCCTTTTTGGAATTTATTTATTTAATTGATTTGGCCACAATGTAACTACAGGCCACACAAAATTCCTTTTTTTGCCTATTTTTAGCTGTGTCTGACAAGTTTATTGAGTTCCCCCTAAGATTTTATGTTCTGAGAACCTGTAAACAATCTGTCCCTGTTCGTTTTCCCTGCACCACCCTGGTTTTACAGAACTGTGCTATATTCTGCTTCCATTATGATTTTTCCAAACTGAGAAACCCTACGGTTTAATCAGCAGAACAGAGAGACACACCAAAGAGGAAAAGAGACTTGTGGTAGGACTAGTAGTGGAGGAGGAGGAGGGAGGAGTTTCTGGAGGCAGGTCTTGCTCCAGGCATCTTCTCACTTACTCTGTCGACCTGTGAGGCTGAAGAACAGATACTCTGTCCTGACAGCAAGTAAGCATCAGGCTCTGGTGTCAAAGTAAGAAAAGCCATGGACTATCCATGCTCTGAGACTCTGACATTTCTCCCCAAGGCCACCAAGATATGGAGGTGGATGGCAACTGTCACCTAAGAGTGGCATGAGAACCCATCTGCCACATGGCACTTAAAGTCAGGCAGAAAAGAGAAGGAATCATCTTCTCTGATGCATATAACTGCCTGTGTTGAGGGCCTGAATGAAGTTGGGCAGCTGAGTGGCTGAGGACAGAGGAGAATTTTATGGATGATTTCATGGGGATGTCTTAAAACCCACCTGACCAGGAAGATGGGGTTGATGATGCTTTTTATGAACAAAGAGGACAGTGATCTTAAACACTGTATTCAATGCCAAGGGAGAGTGTGGTGGGTGGATTTTAACTGTCAGGCAGGAAAGGAAGTAGATCATAGACTATGCACAAATTTGGAGAAGGCGTTGGACAAACAGTTTTGACACAAAAAGAGAAAGGAAGTTAGTGGAGTAAAAATTCACTTTGGTCTGATTGTAAGACACAATGGATGGTAAGTCTCTGAAAAGAGAGAGTTCACAATCCTGAAAAAAAAATGAGGGAGAGAGAAAATACCAAGTTTCAAGCACAAAGTCCAGTAAACTCAGAGTCCATGGCTGAAATTTCATGGTGCTGCAGCCAGAGCAAAAGGAGATGGGGAAAGGAGTAAGGCAGAAAAGTCCTGCCTGAAAGTTGAGAGTCGCTCCCAGGAACAATAGTAATAATATGAGCACAGCTTGTCCCAAAGCAGAGAAAGGGTAGGAAAGCAAGCAGGAGATCAGCTTCACTGACATTTACCTTTACTGACCTTAACAGGTTTTATTACTGCTATAGAAAAAATTAGGCCTTTATAGGAAAACCCCTTTTCCCTCTTGCTCTTAGCTCAGGCCTGGTCTGAGTCTTGAACTCATAAATTTGCAACTTCAGCTTCAGTCCCTTTCATGAAGAACCAAGTTATAATATGGGCTTTTAAGGTCATTAAACCCAAGTGTATATGGAGGAGATAAATATCAACAAGCATATTCCCAAAGATACAAACCTGTGCAGAGTCATATAATGTTATTCTGACTTTGCAAAAAAGGAAGGTGCAAAAGGAAGAGATGTCCAAATGCAATTATTTAAAAACTTGTATGGAAGATGGAGGGATGGGTCTTTCCCACCGTATGGATAAGACAGGCCATGGAAGGGTTGATGCCAGAGTCACATATGTACATGAAAAATCCAAGGAAACTAGTGAGCCACAGTTTGAGGCAGCCACCCTGGTGCCCCTTCTCCCTGTTGTCCGAGCTGACTCCAGAACTAGCAGAGCTGGGGCGTAATGCCCCAGCTCCACTTGCTGGGAACAGCCTGTTCTGCAGTGTCACACTAAAATCCCTGCCTGCACAACAATCTATCACTGACAATTTTGCAGACTGTTCATGGAAATTACTCCCTCACTCACAGATTTCAAACAAAAACCATCCTCAATGTGAACTGGTGGCCAGAGCACATGTTTCCATTAATCAAGATGTTAATCATGGAATCACTAAGAGCACTGCCAGACAAATAAACAAACACACTCAGGACATCCAGGAATAGTAGAATTTGCACTTTGTAGGACTGCTTTTTCCATGATTCTTTGTCATGTCTTATGTATCTAACTGGGCTCAACAGCAAGCGCCTTCCAATGGTAACTTCAATCATTGGGGTATTTTTTACATAGAAGATAGTGCCTAGATAGCTGCTTGCCTTAAATTCAGGTTACTGCCTGCTAAGAATGGAGTGCTTTATTTGGCAAGCAACAACAGGTGATACCCTAGCCTGGAAAAAGCATTATAAAGGGAACTGCAGCCCTAAATCCTGTAAGTTTGAGTAGGATGTCTTGATAACGTGAGAACAGTGAGGGCTGCTTTTTCACTTTCAAGTTTTCTAACTGCTCCTCTGCCCTGCTCTATGCCTGTGAGCTGTTCATCCAGTGTGACTTCTTCAGCTGAGGTTGGAAATGGTTTAGCTAAATTCCCAGTCTGGGCATCCCTGTTCTCAGTGCTACTGCAGGTTCCCCTGCCCATCTCTGCATGAGAAATAAAGAACAGTATAGCAATGCTAGAGGTTTTGAGATATGCTCTGTAAATGAATAAGGTTTGCAAAATACCTATTCTGGTCTGTGTAACTTGTGATCTGTATTCTTGATTTTCCAGAATATGTTTTAGCATCTACCTTCAGGTCAAAGGGCTGCAAAGTAGTTAGTCATTGTATTTGCAGAGGTTGTGGTCTCTTTCCTTCAGCCCTTTTCTCTGCTAAAACCTATGAAAACTACTTTCCCTTACAGTTTCTATATCAAAATATTTGACTCTGCCTTACCGTAGCAAGGAGAAAACAGAAGGCCTGGTCTCTTCTCTTGCTGCTGTCCTCTCAGTTACTCAGTGAACATCTCTTGGCTGAGAGAGCTGCAGCTTTGATTTGCTTTCCTCTCCTTGACAAGCCCCAGGGACAGGAGAGCAAGAGTTGGTCAAGGGCTGCCTGACCCAGCGTAGATGTTGTGTTAACCTGTGATCCCTGTCTTTATTAGAATGATATGTCCAGTGAAGATACAGAAAGTATTTATAGGTGGTAGAAGGACCAGATAGAAACAGTAATACTTATTTGATTAAGAAAAATAAAAATTAAAGACTCGGTTTCATTTCATATTGCAAAGGATTTGAGATGTGGGAAGCATGAGAGCTCGGACAAGCCCCCAGAACTGCTCCCAGCTCTGGCATAAGAGCTTTCATCAGCTCAGGTAAGTGATCTAACTCCTGCCTAAAGCAGCAGTGTCCTACAAGTATTTACAAAATGTAGAAAAAGTCTTCCTGTCCTCCATCTGCTGTTGCCCACTTCAAAAGAGAGACTCTGAAGCTTAGGCCTGTTTTCGAAATATCCTCCCTGTGTCCCCCGAGTCACTTGTGACGTGACTCCTTGTTCTCTGTTCTCTCATCCATTTTTGCTCACTGTCTCACCCCAAAATTTTAGCACTTTCTGCATTTCCAGTTCTTGTTTCTCAGCTAAGAAATATTCCACAGACAAATCCTGGCCAGCATTACCCAGGATCAGACTTTTATGTATGCAACCTGCTTCAAGGCCGTATGGGTGAAAGCTGTGCAGGTACTTAACTGGTGGGAGAAATACACGAACCTGCTCAGATAAAAGAAGATTCACTCAGTGAGGTCTGTGCTATTTTAATTTCAAGGTCTAAATTCACTGCCAGCTGAATATGACTGGAGTCAGCAGAAATGTCCCTGATGAACAAGGCTGCCCGGCATGTAGCTAATCCCCCCATCTGGGCACTTTCCCACCAGTGAGTAGAATGGTTTGCTCTATAACATCATTCCTCTGAGGTTCTCCACAGATCTTCAAAACAAAATACTGTCTTAGGAAGTTACCTAAGTCAAATTTCACTCCTGTTGGGTCCTAAACCAAGTACTTAGCAGATGGAAACAAAGGTGGAAGATCCAGAGTTAATGTCATAGCTTTGAAGAGCAATCCAACTCAGTTTTGCGGCCACCTTGTGTTTGTAGGATGCACCCAAACAGTGATTCAAATCTGGATGTCTCTGGTGTTGTCAGGCCATGGAGATGGCTTGGACAGGACGGGATGCCCATATTCCCCAAGCAGGGGACAGGGCACCTCTAGCAATGCATCACATCACTGACTTGTCCTAATGGCTCCAGACCTGAGTGGCAAGCAATTGGCCATGCCAATACAGTGCTCATCAACTTCCAGAACATTTTGTTGGCTCCCATGCTTGGAAACCAGCTGAGCATGAAGTTAAGACAAATTCCTGATTTAAGCTGTTGAGAATTAAGAAATGACAGTGGTTTCCTGGACTAACCACATTTGCCTGCTTTTGGGTTTTTTCTCTCACAGCAAAATGAGAAGAAATGGTAAGCAATTTTGAATTTGACACGTTCTTCCTATCTTTTCAGTTCACTGCTATTAACTCTAGAACAGTTACAAAATAAGAAATTAACTAAGCGGGAGACCATACTTTGCAGTTGGAAATGAGCTGATCACATTGATTAGGACAAGCAAGTCTGGTATCCAGCAAAGCACTTGCACATTTTCCCTATGCCTAATTTCTTGTGCCCTCTTGTTCACAAAACTGCTTGCTTCTGACTGTAGGCATTGCTCCTCACAAAAGGCAGAATCAAACAAGAAAAATAAAAATCACCTCACGCTGTTACTGGAACAATTTACAATTTACTCATGTTCCTTTCTCAAATATTCTCCTTGTTTATTACAGAGCTGTCTGGAGGCAAAAAAAAAATCTATAGAGACAAACATTTTTCAAAGGTTAGAATAAACGGAACAATAAACGTGATGGAAACACAGGGTTTACTTGTGCCTGCAGTCACTGGGGTAAAACCATTCTGAAATAGTAAATTAACTGCTAAAAACGTATTTAGCAAACTTCACTCTCCACCATTGCCCATCCCCTTCAGCTTTGAGATCCTGATTTAAGGCTGTGCAAAATTCCCACTGCAGAGGAGTCAAGACCTGTTGTTTTTCAGGGGTGGACCTTCAGCATGAGGCTGTCACTATAGAGCTTCCCTCCTGTACCTTCACAGGTCTGTCCTCTAAGTTCACTCACCTCATTTCTCTGCCAATAGTATGATAAGAACAATAAACAGTAAGGCTAAAAGAGGCACCTCAGTTTGCTGAATGAGCATTTTATCATCTAAATTAAAAGCTTAACTTATAGTCACAAATGGCTTAAATATTTAGCCAAAGCAATAGTTCAAAAATTACTCCTTCCTTAAACCTATGAGGTAATTCATAAGATATTGTCATTGGGGAACCAGAATAAATATTATGGAAGGCAAAAGATGTCAAATCTTGTAGGCAAGGAAATAACCTAAAATTAATTCCAGTAATGAATTTTGATAGAATGATTTCTAACATGTCTCTTTGGAGTGATAAACAACCTGACTTCAAAACTGACTCAAAACCCAATATGTGATGCATTTATGAGTAACTACATGGTAAACTGACAGCCAGTTTATTTCAGTCCTGGAGTCTGCCTTAGCATGGTTGTTTGTGGTAAACTTTTCAGATCTTTTTTAGTAGGATTGCTGGCAAATTCCCAGTTACAGAAATCTCTGACTATTGTGAAATGCAGCTGTGGCTATCTGCTTAAGTTTCTATAAAATTAATTTGCATCAGGCAATCTCCCATATATACTGAAAAAACCATACACGGGTACACATTTTAAAAGTGCTAGGGTGATCTGATGCCAGCACTGCTTTCCTGCACCATATTAATAATTTTCATACATTTGTATTGCCATGACAAAGAACATAAAGCCAGTAATTGTGGAGTTTAAGTACTTCAGAGTACACGTGCACTTTCTGATCATGGAACAGAAAGAGAAACAAAGAAAACTAGTCTGATGTAATTTTTGAACAGAGTCAAAGCCTATAAGTCAAAATGGATAACTGGCACATATGAGCTCTTACAGTGATATGAATCCACCTCACTCAGTACATACGTATGAACTATAAGATCCCTTTCAATTTTTTAAAATGATACATTCAGTGAAGTCTTTCGAGCTTGCAAATATTCAGGGGAAAGGAAGAAATAGAAAAAAAATTCCTCTTTTTGTCAACTTCCAAATCTTCTGCCAGTCTTTAGCCCATAGTACAAGTATGAAAGCTAGCTACAGAAGAAATTGAACGCTTTCACTTGTACTTTTATTGTAACTGATTTAAGCATTATTTAATATGTTTCTCTCTTTATTTTACCAGGTCTATATTTCTACCAGCATAGAGATGTAGTTAAAACTGCAAATTCTTCTGTGTCATACACATACCAGCAAAAAGTCTAATGCAAGCACAAACTGTCATCATTAAAATGTCTTTGCCAACTGTTAGCCCTCTGTTATCCAGGCTAATGGGAGGCTGGAAATAGCTCCCTGTATAAGGCCTCTCTGTCCCTGCACCTACCTCTAGCTGGACCCACATTGCATGGACCCATTGTTATGCTTCTGGCAAGTTTTAACTACTGGGAGTCAAATCACACCTACGTGCAATGAGTGCACCTATCCAGCTGCCCAGCCACAGCACAACCCTGTTGGTTTGGTGTTGAAGTTACACCAAGAAGTCCCACTGCACTCAAGCTGGCCTTGAGTATGGCTGCTCTCATGCTTTTGCATCCATGATGTGGATCAGACTAGTTAATTAAAAATTTTGTTTACAAGAAGTTGGTTTATTTACCTGGGGAACTGCTACAACTTGCATCTACACAAGGAAGGTGTGCTGATGCAGCAGAGCAGTGCAAAACCAGCAGTAAATAGTTTGAAGTCCTGAATACAGTCTTTGTTTATTTTGTCTGGATATGTTCCGTTGATCTGATTTACCTGTGAGTGTTTGATCCATCCTGTCTTCATCTGCTATGGCTTTGATCTTGCCCAGTCCATGTATATAGAGTCTGAAAGAGTTTAACCCTGAATACAAGGTTACTGAACTACCATTATTGAGAAGAAGAGGGAAAGTTAAATGCTTGTTAGTTTGGTTTGGCTTCCCCTCTTGCTGTTAGTCAGCTGGCCTTTCTATCCATTTCAGCTATCTTTAGCTACAAATACAGAACAGTTGTTCTATTCTGTATTACTTTTTTCAGACTTGGTAGATTATCTTGGTTCACATCTGTTTTACATGTGACAGTGAAACATTGCTCAAAGGAAGAGAAAGGAAGCAAACTGATGCAGGATAGTTTGATGAGGTTGTGTTTCTGTCAAGATGTTCTTTGCTAAAAGGATGAGTATTTTTTGTTCTAAGGAAATATTTTGATGACCTATGGTATCACAGAGGGAGTTCAAGGAAACTACTAATACATATTTTTAATAGACAGCAGCTTTCCAGGACCCGCATCTGTTCAAACATGCAATTTAGACTACAGAGATGAGCTAACACAGACCATTGTACACCAACAGAGACTTGAAGTCCTCAGTGAAATATGTCTACTGTGTTTGTTATCCAATATCAAGAATAACAGGTGAGCTATGATATTCAGAGGTTTGAAAGTTGGAATCACCAGGATGTAAGGTAAATAACTCTCTCACCTTCTTATATATTCACTTCATATTAATAGAAGATGAATTTGTTGCCAAAAGATAAGTGCTACAAGGTATATTTGTATTTTATGGACTTCAGCTGCTTCTCCAGAAATACCCACATGCATATACATGTTCTGCATTGGGTCTGCCATCTTTATACTGGACACACTCCAACATCTCACATGGCACTAGATGTTAAGGCATACGAAGTTATATTTAGGTATTAGTCTAGGTTCTATAGAAACCCATAAGTTCAGCATTGAAATGACAAGTTCCTGAGGGGAAAAAAGACATCTTGGGATTGCAATACTGAACATAGCAACACCCCAAATTCAGGCACCCCTTTGACAATATATTCCACACAACTTTGGGAATGTAACTGAACCATGTAGATTTCAGGGCTGTTTGCTGCAAATTCTCTTCACAATTAATGAAAAGTGGTGAGACACCTTCAGAGACTGACAATGATCTTAGATGTAGATGACCCATGTAGCCCCTCTGAACTGTACACTTCATGATGAGAAACTCCCCATGAGCTGGCAGTGTGGCTAGCAGCCCAGAAAGCCAATGGAATCCTGGGCTGCATCAAAAGGAGTGTGGCCAGCAGGTCAATAGAGGTGATTCTTCCCCTCTACTCTGCTCTCATGAGACCCCACCTGGAACACTGTGTGCAGTTCTGGTGTCCTCAACATATGAAGGACATGGAACTGTTGGAGCAAGTCCAGAGGAAGCCACAAAGTTGCTAAGAGGACTGGAGCATCTCCCCTATGAAGACAAGCTGAGGAAGTTGGGGCTGTTCAGCCTGGAGAAGAGAAGGCTGCATGGAGACCTCATAGTAACTTTTCAATATCTGAAGGGCCTACGAGGGAGCCAGAGAGGGACTCTTTGTTAGGAACTGCAGTGATAGGACAAAGAGTAATGGGTTCAAACGAAAGGAGGGGAAGTCTAGGTTAGATGTTAGAAAAATGTTTTTAACTATAAAGGTAGTGAGACATTGGAACAGGTTGCCCAGGGATGTGGTGGCTGCCCCAATCCTGGCAGTGTTCAAGGCCAGGCTGGATGAGGCCTTGAGCAGCCTGATCTAGTGGGGAGGTGTCCCTGCCCATGGCAGAGGGGGTTGGGACTAGATGATCTGTAAGGCCCATTCCAACCCTTAAATTTGATGATTCTATGATTAGTTTCTTATTGTAAATGCCACTGTCAAAGGAGTAAAATTAGGTGGTTATATGCCCAGGTTTATCATGGCCTAGAGAAAGTAAATAGATGAAAGATCTATTGAAAGTTAACACCCAAAGTCAAGTGGGTTGAGTAACTATGAGGGGGGACACCTTATGAGATATCCCAGGCCTTACTTAAAGAGAAGAATTATTTTTGCTCTGGTTTGTTGTGTTATGACAGGAAAAAAATAAGACAAGGAATATCAAAAGAAGCAATCTATTAATTAATTCAGATATTACAAAGGGGCCATCCTTTAAAAAATAACATCTTTCACCTGCAAGTCAATAAATTTTCCTTTCAGTGAAAAGCTCACTAGCACTGAAATTTTAACTGAGAAAAATGAACAGTGAGAAAATATACATTATTAGTGACACTAGCCACCAAGGTGCCAATATATCAATGGTGTCCCTAAAGGCCTTCCTTTACCCTTCTCCTGTAAGTACAGCTACTGGTAGGGATGAAATCCAACCCATTTACTGTTCTTAGATCAAGATCTGTGAATTCAGTAGCTCAGGCCAAGTTCAGACACCAGCTGTACCTCCTTTCTGGGTATTTGTGTGAAAACCAGGGACAAAGCAGACCAAAATATTGTTTAATTTAACCACAGGAGTAAATCATGTAGAGAAAAAAAGCATGTTCAAAAACTAGCATGCATTTTACATCCCTTTGTGGTTGTCTCAGCTCTCTCAGACTCCCAGTTATATGACCAAAAGGAGCATTATTCTCACCAACAACTTTACAGCCACTCCGGTAGGAATTCCCTTTTTAGGCTACTGCACTTCTTTTGATCTCTGTTGGGCGTAGGCTTTCTCCTGTCTTGCCACTGTCTTTTAAAGTTCTCTGGCACTTTGGAAAGTAGTAGTCTGTTGTCAGCTATTCAGTTTTGTCCCCTCCCCTGTATGTCTTTTGCCCCCTTTACAGCTTCTATCAGACTGAGACAAGAAATTAATTGTGAACACCCTACAGTAGCCAGGTAAGCCTTCATCACTCTTATATCATCACAAAGGAACATCTTCCCTGCCTTTTTAGGGCTAATATATGAGAAATTTTCCCACAGAATGCATCTATTTCAGATATGATGTCACCATGTGTATTTCTCATGCCAGGATGATCAGATGAAGGTATAAGCTCATCATTCATAGGCACTGTCTTCTGAGAGACAGGGTCACTAACAGAATACAAAGATGGGCTCTGTGTCTGTACACAGCAGACACGGAAGCACTGCAGAAAACTACATTTCAGCAGATGATGAAGTGTTATTATGAAATCTTCTTCATTAAATGAACATTTCCTTTCTGCTCAGGTTCAAGTCTGTGTGTGTTCTACTCAATAATGTCTAAGCTCCCCAACCCATTACATAGATAATTAAGATATTGTTACACTTAATTAATAAATCACGGCATTTAATTTAAACAATCTCAAATTCAACTACCACATAAAACTGGCTGAAAGAACTATTGTAAAGATGGTGGCATTCAGATCTGAACTTTTCTTAATTATGTACCAGTTAGTAGATATTTAGATTTTTCTCATTAGGAAATGGAGGACTCCGATGTGACAGATCTTCCCAAAAGACATTCTCATTTATTTTGCAAAATTACTACAATCCTGCATATCAACAAATTCTATAGGGGAAATTTACACTTGTATCAACCACCTATAGGCAATAAATCATCATTTAACCCCTACTCATTCATTTAACCATCAATATCGCTCACTCTCTACTGAAGTATGGAAACTGGTTTCTTAATAACAGCATTGGATGATATGTAAATGGTTAATATAATACAGCTAATACCATATATTTTTACTGATTAGAAATCAGTGACAGGTTGGTGTTATGACCAGCAGTTCCTAATCAAGTGCAACATATATGCATACAGTGTCCTCTGCACAAAAATCCTGGTTGGGTTTTCTTCATGCAGTGCTAGTAATACTGTACTGCATTGCTATCTCAGACAGCAAACCTTCCTTCATCATTTTTGTTATATTTAATTGCTTTCAGGAATTTAAATTTAAAGAAGGAATTTTTCAGAGGTATCTTTACCTCAGTTTTCAGAATGTAATTGGCAAATCCTTGTCATAGTTTCACCTATCTTGATCAGCATGGCAGTCACACTAATGGTCTGTAGTTGAAGCTATTTTTAGCACAATGTCATGAAGAAACACAATCTGGATAATTATGCAGTGTGTTTGTGGCTTGAGGGGAGTGACGATTATCTGTGTGATCTTCCAAATATGTGATTGACTTGTAAACCAGTTCAGTCTTATCTACAACAGGGTGGAGGATTAAACTCTTTTGAGCTCATATGGATTAAAACTTGGTATCTCCATAGGGGAGAGAGACCACAGGTACTGCAGTGGGAGCTTTCCTACTGTTTAATATCAGAGAATTTACATGGAAGAAATTTTATGAATACTGCAGACCTTGAGAAATTAGAAAACCGGCAAAAAAAAAAAGTAATCATAAGACACAATTTCAGTGGATGAGAAGCTTCATTAGTTTCAGTGGTCATGGAACAAATTCTTGCATTGCAAGCACGCAGTTCAAGTCTGTGAGTTCATCATGCCAGATCCCACTTTGCAGGTTGGAATATCCTGATTTTAAGGAATTTTTCCATTTCTCAGATTTCTCTAATTTTAAGTGTTCCTGCCAATGCAATTTCTTGTGAAACAGTCAAAGTTACCTCTGGAAAAAGAGTCTGGTTGGCTCTACTAATAATGCCATTTTGGATTATTCCACTGTCCCAAGAAACTAGAGTGGGGAAAACTACAAACCATTTTTTATACTAAGGAAATGTCAAAGCAGGATTTGTTTGCAAACGTCAGACTTCACAAAGACTACACCTACAATAGTGAAGGTTTTCTATTTACACACAAAATCTATTAAAGATCAATTCCAACCTACAGAAATCTGATTAAGCCTTCTAGTTTCGCTATTCACTCAGTCCAGATTGCCATCCAAGGGGAATTTCACTTGAATGAGAACTGCAAGATTGAGCTGGACATTCAAATGCTTAGTGTGACTGTATTTGACTTAGTTCCAAGTGTTTCCCCATTCCTGGCTCCTACACACAACTTTTATATTATGTCATAAATATTGGCATCAAATTAAATATGCTATGCTGTAGATAGGTCAGCTAGAAAAAGATTTTCACTCTATATGACATAATGCTTTATGAAGAGCTGGGGCAAATTTATATCTAAATCTATATATTTCTTAGTAGGAAATATGGCTGATGGTTACTTAGTAGAATATTTTTCAGTTCTTGTTCAGGTTCTCATCAGAGGTAACTTTGACCTTAAAGGAAAATCAAGATATTTCAGCAAGAATTAGGCAACAAATAATTTAGCATTGCTGAAGGCACTCATTCTTTTTTGATAGCTGAGAAGGCATGACAAAGAGATGTGAGCATCCCTTCCATGGATTTACCTCTTTGTGTCTATGTATTTTCCCCAAGATAACCTGAATTAGCTTGAGTCCAAATTCATTCCTTTTTTTGATGAGTACCTGAGATTGGGCAAAGCTCTCAATAGGAGCAGTTCTGCTCAGCAAAACAAAGGATCCTGAATTGCTGTAATCTGCCTGCCAGGGAGGACAATGGCCAGGAAAATGCAGCACCTGAATGTTATCATATGCTAATGAAAGGGTTCAAATGCTTTAGAAACACTGGCAATACACTTCACTTAAATGCTTCTTCTAAAGCTTATGTGGCGTCATTTTTACTGTGATTGCCACCTTGGCTTGCCATTGGAGGGATGCCAGACCTTGATAAAATCATAGGGTGATTCTGCTGTGCAGGCAAACCCTTTGTAATATATCGTCTGAGAAGAGCTGGGGATGATGCTCATCCTCAAAAGAAATGTGATTGTACTGTACCATTTGAGTCCCATCTAAGCCCTAAAAAGAGTAGTCTCTTGTCCCAGAGGAAATTTCATACCCTGTCCTGTTTAACCTAGTTCTTCTTCCCATGGAGGGTTGTAAATGGGCCCTTTATTCAACCTACAACCCTTAGAAAACTTTTTCATAAGGCTATCTCTGCCCAAGACACTGTTCTCATTGTTGTGGCTAACACTGAACAGACCATTCTTGCAAGGACACTTCCACTTCAGAGGCCTACACTACCTATAGAACAGGCTTTAGGATAAGACACTGCAGTTTGTATATCTGTATTTTATTTGTTTGCTTTGCCAATAGACCGCAAAGATGTCTCCTGTATGAAGCTGTGGAGATTTGTCAGCAGCAGCTTGGTCAACATGTTTTTCACAATGACAGTCATTGTGTTCATATATTTCAAAGAGAAACTCTGGAACCACCACTGAGATTTGTGTACTATAGAAAAAGAAGTTCCCTGGGCTTGCAAGATCCTAACCCAGTGCCAGGAAGCCTGGAAGTCATGATGTCCCCAAGCTGGAGGCTGAAATCACATATTGTGGTACTAGCCCAAGACTGTATTTTGAGGAAGTCCAGTCTGTACATAAAGTTGCACTGGAGCCATGCACCTTGACAAGGAGCCAAGTGAGCTGTCAAGAAACCAAATAATTTCCTGATGGCAGCTGATTTCCTGGCAGAAATGGTTTCCTCAGAACTCTGCATGGGTTCTGTCAGTTTGCCAAAACCCACCCATTTCACAAAACATTTTAACTTCAACAAATCAGTGGTTTCCAAAAAGCCAGGAAAAAAAAAAAAAGAAGATAAAGAAAAAAGAGCTGTTTAAAGACAGAGTTCCCAACTGATTCAAATTATTTCACTCAGTTTTCCCAAAGCAATAAGTCAGTGTAATTGCTGTGTTTCAAAACAGGAGCCCCCAGTTATGTTAGACAGTTTGGAAGAGTCTTATACACCAAGTCCTGAGATGGCTGGCAGCACTGCATTGTGCAAATGTCCTGATCAAACGATAACAGTATGCTTGGATACAGCCTCCTGCTCACTTGTGAGGATCCTCCCACAGTCCCCAGCATGGTCTCCATGTGCCTGTTGCCCAGGAGGTTGAATGGCTACAGATTCGTGCTTACCATAGAGTCCTTCATTCAGAATAGAAATTACAGACTCTAGAGCACAGAATATATTCACTGCCTTTCTGTGCCCTGCTGTCTGAGAGTGTAATTTAAACAGGACAGGTAACAATCACTGAAGGCATCCAGGTAAATCTGGCAGTCACTAACAACCCGAAGACAAAGAGTCCTGCCAGGGACACTGGGTAATTCATCTGGCTGGGCTAGGTTAGTATCACGACAACTTCATTTAGGTAACAGTATTTCCAATTTAAATCACGGATAGAGCCAGCCTAGAGGATTCTTTACCAGCTTTCCACAGAGTGCCTTTTCCATTGATTCCTCACACTTATTCTCAAAATTAGCTTCTTGAGATTGGTACTTCTGCTGTGTGATTGACCTAAAGGTCTTAAACAGAGTAAACGAGAGACACGGGCACTTGACAAGATACATGTCACAAATGATCATGCAAGCATCAGTCTCCAAAAGCATTTGTGTGTCTGTGAGTCAGAGACAGCAGGGTTGCTGTGCAAGATTTATATCTAAGTGACATTCTGTAGTTATGATTACTTTATGGTAACTGACATGCTTTGCCTGTATCCAGAAGCACAGTTGGATTTTCATTCAGAGCAAGCTCCTGCTTCCATGTGGTGTGGATTTCCGCCAGGTCCAGCCCCAAGGATGGGTAATTGTCTCCTCTGTGGCATCATCCCCGTGCTGTGCCAGAAGATACATAACAGAAAGCAGGTGAAAGCCACTGCACTTCACTTTGAATAATTAAATCAGAGTGTCTGTGCCACAATACTGGGAACGTAGTACTCTTTTACCCAGTCAACACAAGTCCTACAGCCAGCCCTTTCTCATCTTCACTGTCCCACACTGGAGCCCATCCCAGGATATCTCTGTGGTGCTGTTTGTATGCATGCCAGGGCTGGTGCCTCAGGAGCAACAAGGGCGGCAGATTTGGAGAGCTTTGGAGCTCAGAGAAGGGCATCAGTATTTAAGCAGGGAGCAAAATGTCAATTTAAGCAACTTGCAGGTACAGGGTATAAAGTGAGAGGAAGGCAGCTAGGGGACAAACAAAATACATGAGAATGAAGATATGACCACATAAGTATTACTATAGTAAAAGTCTCCGGCAGCTCACCAGTCACATTTTTACAGCAAAACAACAGTTTGTAGGATTATACACTGCCCATGCAGACAATCCTTTAATGTTTCAATGAGAAAAACAGGTACTGGAGTCACTCAAACAGAGCCAGAGCCTTGTGTATTGGTATTTTGCTGCTGCTGCTGCTGCTGGAAGTCTCAGCAACATTAAACTGCTCCATTAAATAGGTTTTCGCCATATAACAGAACTAGACCTGCAGTTTCTGTAAAATTCCTGAGTGCTCAGATTAAGACTGGCAAGGTTTATCTTTATCCAGAATAATTGCCCTAAGAATACTAGGGAAACCTGGCAGCACTATCTTAAAACTAACAAATACAGTACATCCCAAATATTCACCCTAAAACCACAAAAGTTACTTTTTATGATGACTGCTTCTAATAATGTCCAAGTCCCTTGGTCACATCTTTTCAGTCCTTTGCGATCAGTGTGGCGCTTAGACTGTGCAAGGCACTGCGATTGCAAACAGACAGGTTTGCTCTGCACTGCACAACACGTGAACCACTGCAAGGGGAAATGTCACCAGGTAGCAAAGCCCTGGAACAGCAGAGCAATCCATCAGCTGGTTTAAAGACAAACTCCCTGCTGTTTCACTAGCCTACTTTCAACCCCAAAAGAATGTGTGGATGTTTACAGACGCGGCATGCTGAAAGCCAGCACGGCTGGAATTTCAGCTCAGCTGGCAAAATGCTCCCACTGAGAGCCAAAGTGGCCAACGTGCTCCTCCCGACAGCCAGTCTGTCCCTTAACACGGTTTATTTGCTTCATGTGCGCAGCAGTTCGGAAATGTTACGTGGGCACCAGTAGAAGAAGTATAACTCAGGGGGAAGCCAAAGATGGAAGGAGAAGCTGGGACGACCAAAAGCTGGAAATGCAGCTGGAGAGAAACGCCTAGCCCTGCCCCGATGGCTCCTTTGGGGGTTTCTAGAGGAGGATGAGGCAAGCCCAAGTCCTGAGCTTCTGTGCCCTCTAGTGGCTAACAAAGGAGTGGAAACAGAGGAGGTCATTCCTGTCCCCACCTCCATCAGCGACAGGGGTGGCACAGCCATGCCCATCCTCTGCAGAAGGGACCCCACGGGGAATTGCAGAGCCTAAGAAAGATGTCCCGATGGGCAGAGCAGGTGAAATGCTCCCACTGCCTCCTCTGACAGAGTGTATGATCACGCTCTCTCCACACAACATATGTCCCTACTGGAACTGATGAGGGAGGAAAAGATCCACTTGGGAGGCTTGGAGGCCCCTTCTCCACAGTCCTTTCTCCCGCCAGAAGCATAACACTGAGCTAATGGCCCTGTAACTTTGTTTTGATTTCCCAAGCACTCTTAAGTTACCTCATATCTGGCTGGCTTTCCTCAATGGCTTTCCAGCACAGTAATTCTCAAACAGTATTCATCAGATACAAACTATGATGAAGCTAGTTATCATGAAATTCCTGTTCATATTGTCAAAGGCCTTGATGCCAATCTTGCCTTTCTTTCCCAAGGTTTTGGGTTTTTTTCTGCCTGCATTGATTATCCTCTGACTTAGTTGGACAGGACATAAACACACACATATAAGTTTATTTTTATTAATATATTTGTGTAAGTGTATATGTAAATACACACATGCATGTATATAGAATCATAGAGTTGTTTAAGTTGAAATAAACTTTTACACCATCAAGTTTAACCATTACGTATTTGTATATGTGTATGTATATGTATATGTTGTCTAGTCTTGTAAAGATAAATCCCCATGTTGCCTAATGTTTTTTGTTTTCACTCTTTATCTTGCTAGTTCTTATGCAACAGTTATGCTTGCTATGCATTATGTGCCAGGCAGTCTGCACCACAGAACACATACACTATATTCCTTTAACTGGGCCGTCCCCTGCTACCTTTGATTTGTCACCAAGGTTGCATTTCTATTTTGACAAGTGACTAAAAGGAGATCTCTGTGATCAGATTATTTACAATGGGACTTGAAACAGGAAGAAAAAGTGTAACAGCAGGTAATGGTGCTGCACTCAAAAGAATTTTGTGCGATTTATATGGAGTCAACACTGTGACTTCGGGATATTCACAGCTCAAAGGTCAGCTGTCTGGCACCTCTCAAATGATACCAAAAACAAAGCCCAGGTAAATACTATTCAATGCCTGTAAAGGAACCATGAAGTGGGACTTGAAACAGGAAGAAAAAGTGTAACAGCAGGTAATGGTGCTGCACTCAAAAGAATTTTGTGCGATTTATATGGAGTCAACACTGTGACTTCGGGATATTCACAGCTCAAAGGTCAGCTGTCTGGCACCTCTCAAATGATACCAAAAACAAAGCCCAGGTAAATACTATTCAATGCCTGTAAAGGAACCATGAAGTACCACAAATGACTGGCCCCTCTTTCTTTTCCCTAAATTGCTCCTCAGTCAACTGTAAAGGCAGCTCATAAGATCAAGGACCTCAGAGACCATTCACTTTACTCATTTCTGTGAGAGTGTAAGACCTTTTCAGTGCCTGTTCAGTACTGTCTGGTAGTAATGACTTTGTGGCTAAGACACTGCAGCTCCCAGAACTCTTATGCAGGTGGAGAAAATGTGAGTATTCTGCCCTTAGGCTGGTGTCATGCCCACTTCTGTGTGCATCCAGCCAACACAAACAGTTGGAGGACCAAGATAGGTGATTCATCTACTGCTTTACCATCCTCCTTGTCCTTTAAATGATTTGCATCTGAAGGAGAGATATAATGATGAATAGAATAATACTACTTATGCTTAGCCAGGAAAGAACAAGGGACAACTTAACATCTAATATTCCTGTATTTCCTTGTGCTGACTATATATGTCGTGATAAATAGGCACACTAAAGATTTCAGTGCATATCCACAAGATACCATTTCAGTGCCAGAAATAGTTATTTAAACCTGTATCCCACTCTGAATTTATTTCAGAAGGCATCAGTAATTTCAGTTATTTCTTGTCATCTGAAGATCTTGGAGCACCAGTGCTACAGAGCAGCACTAGCTCTGCATGGCTCACTAAAGTTCTCTGTGCTCAACTCAAATCTGACACATATTTATAGCTCAGATTGGAATGACATGATTCCAGCCTACCCAACTTCATCTGAGCAGTGACCATGTTAGTCAAAGCTTGCACTGTCTTGGCAGTCCCTCTTCTGTTTCAAGACAGAATTGTTGTTTGACAAACATGCTGGCATCAATCTCATAAGACCATGGTATAGATTAGGTGGAGGAAGAAACCTGTCTCAAGGATGCTTTGCTACCTCATTTATAGCCTTTATTTGGATGGAACATAAAAACTAGAAAAGAAACTGGATATTTTTTTTTTTTTTTTTTTAGGGAATACCAGTTTTTCTGTGACTGCAAAGGGAAACAATCCATTAATAAAATTTTGCTTAAGAGCACATCTAAAGAATTTTATCTCTACAGACTTTGAAAAAAACTAATAATTTACTATTGCTTTTTCTGTAATAAGGATGTGTCAAGCACACATATGCCCCTTTCAAGAAACTGTTTATGTTGCAGATACGATTAAATCAGGGGACTGTATTTCAAGCAGTAATGCCCAGATTATGGTGCAAATTCTTTTGATCTTGTTATTGTAGTGTATTAGTGCATTACAGACACATTAGATATGTTAGGAGTTCCTACCCATATACAGAAAGCAGTCTCTCAGCAGACATGTAAATTGAGATTGTCATGCAATGGGAAAAGCATCCTAGCTTTTTTGTTATGGTATAAACAAGGCACTAGATTTACCTGGGAGCACAACATGCATGCGTAAGACAAGTTTATAAATCAGATAAACTTTCCTAAGTCTTAACATGAATAAGAACTTGCTCAAACGTTAATATCACTGACTATTTTTCCATTTGTTAACTTTATTTTGCTGTTTCATAAAGCCTGCAGGAAGTGGAAGAAGAGCCTGCTGCCTGGAGAAGCAATTAGCCTGGCCTGTGAGCAGTATAGCAGAATGCAGACATAAACGAGATGGCTCCAGGGCCTTCAAAAAAGCAGACATGGACACCCAATGATCAGCTGCCTATGGGAAGGGAATTGAAAATAATATCACCTTAATCAAGCCATTTATCTGACAGGCAGATAACATTGGATAAGGATCTTGTAGCAGGATTCATTCAATCTGTCATGCAGTGGGAGCTGGGGGAGGATAAGTTCCTAAATAATCAATCCATGTAAAGAAATCTACTGTTTTACTGATTAAATTCTGCCAGCAAAAGAACAGAACCTGTGCTTAGCTGCAAGACTTCATCCCCTACTTGTAAAGAATTTGTGACTTAGACTATCCTCAGCCTGTGTTCAAAGCAGCTTGGTCTCTGTGGCCTGACAACTGCTTACTCAAACAGGACCTCCTTGCACTGGGCCTCAACCATCTTTCAAGGGCATTTAGAAGACTGAAAATGCAGATGACTGCTGTCTGGGGCACAACCAGTTAAGAACTCTCAGAAATCTGTTGACTTTAGGACCTAATTTGTTTTGTTGCATAGTAACAGTGTGGCCAGCAGGACCAAGGCAGTGACTGTCCCCCTGTACTCAGCACTGCTGTAGTCACACTTCGATTCTTGGGTTCAGTTCTGGGCCCCTCACTACAAGAAACACATTGAGGTGCTGGAGCAAGTCCAGAGAAAGGCAACGAAGCTGCTGAAGGGGTGGAGCACAAGTCTGATGAGGAGTGGCTTGTTTATCCTGGAGAAAAGGAGGCTGAGGAGAGACCTTATCACTCTCTAGAATAACCTGAAAGCAGGCTGTAGCAAGGTGGTAGCAGGTAGCAAGAGGAAACAACCTCAAGTTGTGTCAGGAGAGGTTTAGATTGGATAGTAGGATATGACCTCTGGAGGTATTTGAAGATACGTATTTGTGGCACTTGAGGACATGATTTAGTGGTGGACTTGGCAGTGCTGGATTAATGGTGGGACTTGATGAATTCAAGGGTCTTTTCCAATCTAAGTTATTATTATGATTCTGAAGTTTGTATATGCGCATGTTTGAATCCTCTCTGGCTTATCTGCCTTTCTTTTCCTGCTCCTGGATCAGCAGTAGCACTGATCTGTCTAAGTGGGTAAATGAGAAAAAGCAATAGTCACTGACTGAAACTGTTCACATAGACTTCCCATCACTGAAAGAATGGGTGAAACCCAACCTTGAAGGATGGGAATACTCCTGACTACTTCCCACAACTCCTGCTGGACCCTTGTAGGATCTCTGTGAGGCTCATAATCCACAATTTGAGAAAAATACTCTAATAAATACATACAAGTAACATATATAGTGACATAACTATAGAGGTGGACAATAAAGCACCACAGCAGTCCCTCTACACTTCAACATCATTCAGAAAATATCAGATTTTTTGCATTTTGGACTTAGCAGTGAATTCAAATATCAAGGCCTAATTCTTCTTTCATTCCTCTGTAATTCAGAAGTAACATGAGAGGAGAAGCTTAATGGTGAATCTCAGATGAAAGTTACATCTGAATTGCTAAAACTTTCAATTTGAAAAGAAAATATTGTAATTATGATGCAATGCAGTTGGATTAAAGAAGCTTATATTACTGTTTCTTTTACATGGTGCCCAGTCTTTTTCTTTCTACTTTTTTAATTCCAAGGCAAATCTCCCATTGACTTCATCATGAGCACGGTGTGATATGCCTCAGTTAGCATGGGAAAGTGCAACAGATCCATGTGGTGGATATTAAGATACAGCTCTTACACAAGGATAAAACCTAATTCTGTGATCACACAGAGGTAAAGCAGGACTGCTTCCAGTTAAGTCAGGGATATTTCAGTGGTAAAAAGTCAGTACAACCCTATGTACTCCTTTGTAAAGGGAGTTTATAACCATTATTCTACATGCACTAATCTGTAGTTAATCATAACTTCAGGCCACTGAGCAGACTAATTTGCAAAACACACACCTCCATGCCTAATGGCAGGGCACAAAACAGCTGGAGTCCAAAAGCCACGCGGACATTCTAGCTTGCATCAGCACCTACGGTAGCAAATCCTGACTCTTGGTGGCTTTGCTGCCACAGGCCAAGTCCTGGAATAGTAAGGACACATGGCTTCAGTGCTCCAAAAACTATCCCATGATGGTTAGCCTAGAATTTTCCAGGGTCTCATGGTATGCTTACCAGAATCAAGCCCATATTAGTCTTCCTAACTATGCAAAGAACCTGATGTGTTTGTTCATTCTGCATCAAAATTTTGAAGGCATTCAGCAAGAAAAGTCTTATAAATATGATAAATATTTGATTAATATGAACATCTCTAAACCAAAAACTTCAAGAGTCAGATTCTTCAGCATATGGGATACAATTTCAGCAGTGACTAAATGATTTAAGTCAAAGATCTGTTTTCAAAGAGGCAAGTGCTTAAATATCATTGAAAATCAAATGGAAATAAACTTATAAGTCCAAATTTCAAATAGTATTTTGGTTTGCATATTCATCCTTGAGAACATATTTTATTGTCAATTTAATGAATCCAACCTCTGGATTTTGGTCTGGACATGTACACATATAAACAGAGCAGACCAAATTCTCCCTCCTGTCAGAACTGGTGGCTGTTTTGGGTTATACAGGTATTCAGAACAGATAACACAGTGGTTTATCCTGCACTGAAGCTATTGGACAGGTCTTTCACTCATATGAATAGGGAGAGTTTCTGAGCACTATGGAATGGGTGAAGCCTGGCACTACCACTGTACAACATGTTCAGGGTTTGTGGGAGCAGGTGGTTATGACCTCTGCTGATACTCCCCCTGAAGATCAAAGCACCCACACCAGCAATTAAACCACAAAAACTTTCTCAGGGAGAGCTATGCTGCAGAGCTTTGCCTTTTGGTGATATGTGGTTTCCCCTGAAGCAGCATGGACTGAAGATGAGGCTGCTTGTAAGAGACCATGGCACATCCTGTGTGAGAAGGGGCATGTGACAATCTTCTGCCACCACCGCACTGGGTGCAATTAAACCCCCATTTAGACTACAGGTTTGTTCACTGCTCTACTAACTCCCACCCATGCCACTGAAAAGCCAACCAACTCTCAGCCACTGCCAGCTGTCCTGCATGGGGAGGAGCTGGAGGGAGACAGCTACCAGAGTGCTACCAGAGCAGGTGAGCTGGGAACTGAGCAGGAAAGGGTTTAAACCCAAGCTTGGATCACTGCAACTGCATTTAATTTCCTGGGAAGACAGTGTTCAGCCTTAGGGAGGCACTGGGAAGGATGGACAACTCCTATGTTTGTCATAGAACAGAAAGAACAAAGAAAGCAGGAACTCTTTGAGATATATAACAAATAATGCTTTATTTAATGAAAATTTCTGTCTTGTTGGTGATCTTTCTATAGATCCTTCACTGTCTAACAAAGGGTGACCCATTTTGGGTTATTCTATTTATACCTAAGCCTCTGAAGCACCCAGAAGTCCAGGAGGTGTCAATTTTCCTAATTTGGGGCTTGCCCTTCCTCCACTTGAAGGTATCAGAGGAGACAATGTAGCTGTTTATTGGTGTACTGCTTTCACTACTTGACCTGAAGCTGGATACACTCTTCACCCCTCCCAAACTGGAGTTTGTTCCAATTAGATCTCTACTGCATTTATTTCTCTAACTTGACAACATCAGTACCTTACTGTGGGAGCTTACTTCCAATGTGTTCATAGTCCTGTAATGCTTAGATTAAAGGCATTTAAATGCACAAATTATTATATTTCCTTTGTTGGCATTCTACATTCATGTAAACAAGGATTTGAAAAAATTGCATGAATTTTTGCATTTTCCCCTTCCTTCACAGCAGCACCAGCCCTTGAATTCTCATCACCCCTTCACAATCCCAAGATGGAAATTTCAATACTGAAGTAGCCCAAAAACCTGCTGTTACACCTCCACCAGCACCATCATTAAGGATTTTTCAAGAACATCAGTCCCTTACGTCTTTCACACCCTGCTGTCATGTGCCAACGTGATTGACACTGCTGGGAATGATCTGCCCGCTCCTCCTAAACGTGGTTTTGGGCTGTCGGTGCTGCAGACATGCAGACAGGAGGAACACAGACCCTTGAAGAGTGTCAGATGGCCATCTGCCAGCCAAGCCACAATATGGTGGCTACTGCCAAGCCAGCTGGGTCCTCGCTCTTCCAGCTGGTACAAAAGTTGCCAGGCAGCCTCCACTCCAAGAATTTTAAAGCGTTTGGGGCTATAATCTATGCCATGTGTTTCTCTGTTTTTACTACATAGTAGAAAATAATTTATTCAGATATGCTAAATTATACTTTTAATGTTCCACAACAAGTTCATTGTGAAGCTCAGTTTTGGCATTAACTAGAAAATGCACTACTTTGCTTATTGTGTATATTATTATAATGGTTCTTTTTTGTTTAATCTAAATATTGTAGCTCATTTATCTTCTTGGATGTCATAACCAGCTCTAGGCTGCATAGTTCTGCTGCTGTCTACCACTTAAATGATTATTACTTAAATATTTTATACATAATTAGTTGTTAACTAATTTTTTGCTGTATGACATCTACTCCCTTTTGTCCAATAGAATCCCTCATATTCTTTCCTTTTTACTGTATATTGAGTACCTATAGCAAGCTCATCATTGCCTTTCTAAACAGGAAAGGCTGAACTGAGATTCTTCTGAGTAATTCAATATCACTCAGTTCTTGAAAGAATTGAAAAAAGGCCTCTTTTTCATAAATGAGGCATTGTCAGCAAAGGAAAAATGATAATAAAGTTCAGGACATTTAGTTTGAGATTCCAAAATCTTTGCCACTTGAAATCAATGAGACTTTTCTACTGTTAGCACTGGTATGGAGCTTCTAAGCTTTCTTTAGTCTATAATCAGACATTAGATGACAACTACATATGTCAATATATGCCTTTATTTCTAAGCCTTTCTTTGGAGAAAAAAAAAAACTTCTTCCATTTGCACAGATTCAAAAGGTATTGGCATAATTTTCATTATCATTTCCCTCTGTCTTACTTTACTTTGCATGGCTGTTTTGGTGCAGGCTCAAAAAACCAAAAGTGAGCGAGTGGAGTTTTGTTTTCTGTTGTGCTCTGTTTTCCAGGAATTCCTTTCCTCCATTAGATCTGCCACATGACCACCGAAGAATCTGTCTTTCTTCTTTCTGAAAAAATAAAGCAACAAAACCTTTTTCTTGTCCATTTCTACCATGCACATCACATTCTGCAACCATTCAATTACAGAAATAATTCTCACTAATCCACACAGTCACAAATAAATCACTTCAAAAATGGTATTTAATCTGTACTCCAGTCAAATATGATTTCCAAATTCCTTTTAGACAAGCAAAAAAAAAAAAAGGTTTTATCTTTCCTGTCTTTTATTTTAATTGAAGTTTATCACATTCTTTATATTGACTTCCAAATGCCTCACCCTTTTTTCATCAGGGGGGCAATTCCTCGAGACGTGTGAAATGTTTCATTTGAACTACAAAAGCCTGGAAGCAGACTTGCTGTGAATTCATCCTGAATTTGCAAATTGTCAGCGAATTGTTAAACTCCTGTGTCTGCTGAGTTGTCTGCAAGCTTGTGTCTGCTGTCACTGGGCAGGTGTTGCTGGCTCTTGTCCTCAGGGACTTCCACAGCTGTTGTACTGGGGCATTTCCAGGGAAAATGTGGTTCCCCACTTAAGAGGCTTCTCAGTCTTTTGTGGTTTACAGACACCTGTGCCTTGTGCTGGTAGAGAAACCTCATGCAAATCTTTGTGATTCCCCATGAAACTTAAATGTGTCATCTTCCCTTGTGGCTTAAACAGTCCCCAGATGTGGGCTAACCTCAGCCTCCTGGGACCTGTGTACACAAGTATCTGAGTCCTGATGATCGCAAAGTTACTTCTAAGCTGAACAAATTTTGGAACTATGTTAAAGCTGATGTGACACACCAAACTGTGATGGGGAGTGTGAGTAGATGTGTGGGTCCTGGCTGCTGGCTGGGGTTAAACCATGACAGACCTGAGGAGGTAAGATTCAAGGATATGTTCTTCTTTGCAAGTACAGAGATGTCAGCCCCAGCAGACATCCCAAACTGGGAACAGTAACATCTGAGACCACCACAGCAGGACTTGGCCACCAACACTGCAGAAGAGACCTTGCCCTTGCAATGAAATGGGGCAGGTGGGCAGGAGTGGAGAGGAATAGGAAAAGTAATTGTGTTTGTGGATAATGTGGGAAATACTTCATGTAGAAGAATACTTGACATTTTTTTTAAAGGCTTGTGAGTCTTCAGACCTGATCACAGCCCTGGTCACCATCCCGTAGCAATAAGCTGAGGCAGCATCTAACCCCACTGCCTGTATTATTCAGGTGATCTGCCTGGACAGCCTCAGCAGACCTTGGCATTTAATATTTATTAATCACTTGAAATAATCAAAATCCTCAAATATTATAACACAGTAAAATAAAATCATATTATCACTGTAATTCTTATTATAGTCTGTGTTTAAAACTGCTAAGCCATCTGTTCAGACATCTGAGAGATCTGACAAATGAGCTCCAGCAAATCTTACTGAGGCAGTTGAAAGCAAAACCTCCATCAGGGTAGGAGTCAGCCACAGATCAAAATGTCTGGATGTCTAAATCAAAGCATCTAAGCTCTCATTGTCATCAACAGAGATGAAGGGCTTAATTCAGTTGCTTAAACACAGGCACCAGATGCCATTTGAGAAGTCCTAAGGGGACCTACCTCCTCTCTGGCTGCTGCCCTCAAGAGCATCAGCATCTCATAGGACATGGGTTATATCTACTGGTCTCTGAGTTGTATCTGTGACCCTGTGGGTATTTCTGATACCCTGGGCATCTCAAATGCCTGATAGCTGCATGTGGGATAAACCCCAGCCAATACACCAGGGAGCCTGGAGAGTGGTTTGGAAGAATGAAGAGGAGATGGGACACACCTCAGTGACAGCAGCTCCTCTCACCAGAGCAAGTATCATATCAGGAAGCCTCATCTCCTTTCTCCACTTCTCCCCCTAGTAATCCTAGAGTGTTATATTGAGTTTAATGCTTCTTAAGTTATCTTAGCTAGAGCAAAAGAAGCCACAGTTGTGAAAAGACACCATAAATTGTAAATGGCTTAGCAGCATCCAGCCTTGAGCTGTATCCTATACCTCCCAGTGGGTCAGTAAACTTGTGTGGAAAAATGTTTCCACATTGAATGGAAGGGCTTTGTTTGTGGATGGAATTCAAGTTAAGGGCAATACATCAGTTATTTTTACAGCAAAGACAAGTCTTAATATATAAAGGATGATTTTTGTTTTAAACTAGATTTAAAAATGTCTCAATGAAAGGAGTTAATTCTCTGTTTTGGTAAAATTCACATAAGCTTTTAATTGCCATTGTCTAAACATCAATAGTTTAGTTATTGTTCACTATTCACTTACTCTTCTCAATAGCAACTTCATAGCTGGTAAATTCAAGCAGATGTTTCTGTGAAAGTCTCATGCCACTGAAAATGGCTACAGATCAGAGAATGTCTTTAGAACATGCATTTCCTTTAAGTAAATCTACATTGTGCTTTTACACTGACTTACATTTGGATTCTTGTTCTGGAAATATTTTAATTCAGATTTTGAGCTGATGCACTACAGATAATCAAGGAATTTTTAAACACATAGATCAGAATTCATTTGTCCCTCACAGCTCTGCATACTTCTTGTCTTTGAGAGTAAGGAATGTCTGCAGGTATAAGGAAACACAGGTTCTGAACACAGCAATTCATGTACTTTACAGTGAAATTACAGTCCTGTTCTGACATGCATGCAGGAAACTGGAGTGTCTGATCCTAGCAGTCCAATCATTTTGATTCAGTAAGACTTGATCTTGCAAAACTTATGGGCATGCTTTCTTCCTAAGTCCATTCCCCATAACGACTTCAAAGCTTTATTTCAGAAATACCTGTGAGTTTCTGCTACATCAAGGCTGCTGTGATTAAGTGGTCATGCTGTGGATTTTATTAAATGCTAAGATGTGACATTTTAGTCATAGCTCTCTGACCCAGCAAAAGATCCATGCAAACACTGGACCACTTGATATAGAGAGAACTTGCAGTACATTTGAGCTCTCCTGTTATTAAAAGCATTTCTCTCGACATTCCCTTTCCTTCTTGGATTGTTCTTGGCATTTCTGGAATATTTATGAATATTTATGAAGCACTTACTTGTATATTAAATGAAGTCTGTGAGTAAGTCATCAATTTCTCTGGAAATAGTTGCCTTTTGTGAAAACTTTGTTAGCTCTTCCACAGAAGTGCCCCTGAGGGACTAGAAAGTTTGAGCACAGCATTGTAGAGCAAGTCCTATAGAATGCATATAAGCCTTTAGTCAGCACAACTGCAGTGTAGCAGATTTGAGTAACCAGCTAAAGAAACTTGGGGAGCATTGTGCTTTAGTCTACCCTAGAAAGCTGTTTTCTAAGAGCTTTGCAGATGTATTCTCAGCTACCAAACCTGTGCTAAGTCAGCTTCTGAACAGAATTATACCAGTTAGTAGATGTTTTTGTGTTTTTTTGATTAACTAACAGATCTTAAAAAATTCAAGGCTACATGGAGAAAATACACTGATTTATTGCTCCAATACAACTTACCCTGAAAGCAAAAGGAGTTTCACATTTGACTTCAAAGGAAGCAAATCTGGATCCTAAAACTATAAACAGTATAATAAACACTAATAAAACCTAATACTTACTAAAGCAGCATGGATCCTGCTCCCCAAAGAGTACACATTTACTTGCTTTTATATTATTTGTGCAACTTAATACTAATGAAAATTAAATATGGCTGGGCACTGAGGTCACACCTGAGTACTGTGAGAGTCAAACAATCTATCAAAAATAATACTATGAAATAAGTTTGCATTAAGTGATGATAAAATTATTCTGAGTTCAAAATAAATCAGTAAGACTGTTGTATCTCAGCTTAGTTGCAAATTGCTGAAAAGCAAAATTTACCTGCATGCTTCTCAATAAAATGCAAAAGTGCATGCTCAGTTGGTGTACACTACAAAGGCACACATACATTTACAGATTGTGTAAAATTGACATCAATATTAATTGAAGTGGAAATAGGCCAAGATTACTTTGTTGGACTGAATGTTTCACAAATCGCCTATTGACAATAGCTCACTTAGCTCTCCTAAGTGGTTTCACAACATAAGACCATTTCTTCTTTTTCTTGCCTTAGTATTCCTAGTTATTCACTGTTGGTGCAGGATAGATCAATGGGAGTCTATGATAGCAAAGCCTAAATGAAGCCTAATTTGAAGGTGTTCTGATTTAGCTCTGTAGGAGACAAATCACACTCCTCTTTTTAAAACCACTGGAGACAGATCTCATATGTTGGCAATACACTTTCCCAGTGAAGTCTGGCATATAGACACCATTCTTCTGCTGTTTACAAGGAAATTGAGCAAAGGAAAATGATTTTCAATTTCAGCCTCCAGTCAACTGTACTGTCAGACAATGAAGCATGATGCTAAGTGCAGAACAGCAGCTTGTCTGATAGACGGTAAATAATTAAGTAGTTTTGGTCCAAAAAAAAGGTATTGTGCTGTTCTTCAGTTTTAGACAATAATATTTCTTTTCCTAAGCTGTTCTCCCATGAGAAAAAAAGAAAACTAACAAAACAACAACCAAATACCAATATTCACCAGACTTGTATTTACTGTGAAAACTAGTCCCTTCCAGCTTTATAGTGCAGTGAGCCTCCAGGTGTAGATCAGATAATGGATGTTTCGTTTAATTTCCTTCTCTTGTGCCTTCGTGACAGAAAATCCAGACATTGCCTTCAGCAATGCTGCTGCAGGATGTTGACCCTGAAAGCATATCCTAAATTAGACAAGTGTACTATTCCCATGTAATATTTGAATATAAACAGGAAAGACAGGCTTTAGTTTCCATTCCTTATAAATAAGACAGAAATGTCACACTTCCACAGATTCTCAGCAAACACCTTCATATATATAAAGGTACAACTGAAGTAAATTGTTGAAGAGGTAACATTTCCTTTTATTCCATCAGTTTTATGTGACAATGAGAATATAGCAAATAATGCAATTGAAGTGAGCACAGCATTTACTGAAGACTAGACATAAAAGATTGTTCATCTACATGAAGCAAAGGACTAATAAAAAACCTTTGGGGAAGGGAAATTCCTGACACTAAAAGCTAAATACATTGAACTGAAACTTCTTTATTGCCTTCTAATGCACAGTCATTTGAGACACACAGTCCTATCACCAGGGAATCCTTGTGTCATTGTTTTTATGCTTTGGATTTACTACCCCTTCTAAATAGGACACCACTCATTTCCTCTTTTTCAGATTCAGAAATGAAGGTCTGACATGACCTTTGCAGGTCACTGAAACTCTGGGACAGTGGTGAAAATGGAACTCATGTTTTGACTCAAGTCAAAAAATCATCCTGTATGTTTTCCTTGTTGAAAAAAGCTGTGAAGGAAAGGTTCGTAAGTTATCACTCGTGAAACTGTACCAACATGGACCCAAAGGAAAGCCTTGAGGCTTAGTTGCAGCTGGTTGAGAGAATATGGGAAGTATTAGTGAAGGAAAAAAATTGATGGAATGCTAAATTACTGTGCAGGCTTTCATGTGGTATGATTGTGCCTCTGCACATTTGTGGATGAAAACAAAATTCAAGTTATGGTTACAGAAAAAAAGATCAAATGTTTATTTGATTGCAATTTAACCAAGAGGTGTAATTAAAACAGCTGAATCATTGGATTCACTGCAACACAAATGTTGGAAAATCTCAGATTATAAATTCTCTTGGTTTGTGTCTTCCATTGCTTTTATATAATGAACATCCTGTTCTCTGCTTAATCCTACTTACCAGAAATGCCATTATTTGAGCCAGGGTCATGTTCAACTTTAAACTATGTTTGTGTAACAGAGCCATGTGCCTTCCCCAAGGCCACACAGCTCAGCAGGACTAAGGTGATCAGAACATACTGCTTCACTAGGAGTGATTTGTTCTGTTTTGTACAACTGAACTCTGTGGCCTTGCACAATTTCCAGGAATTTTGGTCCTGTTCAACCCAGTGGCCATATCGTATTTTTAGTAATTAGTGTTTCAGAGCTCACATACTATTTTTCTTTATATATGCTGACAAATACTTGTTTGCATGCCACCTTTAATGTATGTAGCACTGCATAAGTATAGACTACACTTCATAATCTGAGTGATCCTAAAATTCCCTGCTTTGGTCATATTGTATTGCTGCTCAGGACAGCGGCAGCAGCGACAGCAGCTGTGGTGATTGAGGTAAGTCTGGGCTAACATTGGTTTCAGACAGTCTGTATGGAGGTTTCTGATCTCCAGGACTCCTGAGCAGCAGTGCTGAGACCTGCCCAAACCTGGCAGCCCTTGGCAGACAATTGGGCGCAGTGCCTAGAGCAGCACGGGAGGTTTAAGCAGCTCCTGGAAGAGCAAGTGACCAGAGCATGTGAACAGGACATCACAAACAGGACGTGGCACATCATTTTATGCAGCAGTTTGTGCAGACAGGACGAGCAGGAAGGTCACTCAGGCACAGCATCACAGTCAGCTCAATTGCTGGTCTTTACACCCATTGAGAAAGCTCAGGATGATGTTCACTTGGCAGGGAGTGAGAGCCAAGTTATCTAAGATCATCAAAAAAGATGTGGTAACCTAGACAGATCTCCCCAAAAAAACAGTCTAAAAACCATGCAGCTGTCCAGATTTCAGGCTGTGGGGAATACCTAAACTTCTCAGTGGATTGTAGTAATGATGGTGGTTATGTTAGATATGAGCAGGTGGATGACCTTCTCATCCTTGTAGCAGAGTTACAGGATGAAGTAAAATGGCTGAGAAGCATTAGAGGATCAGAGAGAGAGATTGGTAGGAGGGTCAATGCTCTGGCCTCCCAAAGACAGAAGCAGCCACTAGAAAAAATTCACAATCAAGAGCATCATCTATCTATCCCCCAGCAAGGAGCAGGTACCAGTAGTGAAGGGAAAAGTGAATGGAGAGTATCCCATACCCAGGGAAGAAAATGAAATTCCTCTCCACCCTCCACATTCCCCTAGGTACTTCTGCAAAATAGGTATGAGGCTTTGTATATTGAAGAACAACCTAAGAATTAAGTTGAAAATACCAGCAAAAAATACACATGAATCAAAATATAAATGCAAGTGGTGCCAGGGAGATAGCCAAGAACAGAGAGGTAATCATAGCTCTGTGTGGGGTCAATAAATGAAGCAGAGAGAAAAGGGATGATGGTGTGGATCAGTGGGAAGCAGCCAGAGGAAAGTCCAGAGGGGTGGGTGAGAGGGGTGAGTGTGGGCAGGGAAGGGAGAGAAGGACTACTGAGGGCAGTGTGCAGTTGCCAAAGAGAAGGGGCCAGCTTCAGATCCATAAAGAAATACTGTTCTGTAAAGACAAGGGCAAGAGCAAGAATTAGAGCATCATGGTGCAGCAGATTGGAAAGTAGATCAATGGAAATAAGTGAATGGTAGGGAATTGGATTAATCAGTGAGTGTAGGGGATGACATGAGGGGAATAAAGCACCCAGAAATTAGAACTTGACACACTGGTGCAGTGGAAAGGAAGAAGTGAGGCCAGAAGGATGGTAGAAATAAGACAAAAGGCAGATAAACACCACTCCATGGCAAATGAATCCCTTCATTTAGACAGTAGATACAGGAAGCTAAATGCTTGTACTGCAGAGTTTGATCGTGGACACATCTATGAGGACAACAACAGATACTAGTTGAAGTTTGAAGACTAGAAGCTGTTACATGCATGAAGGAGGGGAAGTAAATGAGAAGTTCATAATCAGGGTAAACTGAATTTCTCAGAGGAGGATTTAAAAGTTGTGGAGAGCTGTAGTTGAGAAAAAAAGAACATGTGAGTCAAAGCAACCCACAGGTCAGGAATAAAACCCATCCATCTGAAGACTCTAAGAACAGTCAGAAGAAGTAACCACGGAATTTCAAGTCTGCAAAACCATTCTTCCATTCTTTTTGTTATCTGAATTTTCAGTGTCTGGAATGATCAAGATTATTCTTTCTTTTGTTGTTGCAGTAAATCTTGTGAAATGAAACTTGAATGTACAAAATGTTGAAATATTGCTTGCTCAGAATGACTCATTAACATCACAGAATAAGTGGATAACATTGTTAATTTGATTCAAAACCTTTAAATATACATCATCCATAAACTCTGACCTCAGTGAGCATAAACAACTCTCAGCGAGTGTCCCCATAGGACTGATATTAATTCACAACAAAAAAAAACAGTTATAACTCCTACGCTTGGGAACTAAGCATTTTTTCTTCTTCATCCTGACTGTTCATGAGCTAAAATTCAAATGTCAATCCATGAATTATTCATTTCTAAATTGAAAAATATTCTAAAGCACTCATTAAAATCTTAGGTGGCACTAACACTAACTTCAAATGTCTGTTTGCTTCATAATGCCACTCTAGCTATTGGATTTACTGATGAGAAACATCAGGAAATACAGTGAGTGTTACATGAATAGCAAAAGTATTCACAAAAAGCAAATTCTGAAACTGGAATTTCAAACCTCAACCAGCATCATCCCATGTAATCTCTAAATCCACTAAATCCATCCCAAAAGACTTGGTGCTTTAAAAGACATCCATAGTACCAGACAGTAGTTTTTAAAACTTTGTTGAATCAGGATCTTAAATTGTTCCTGTAGATAAACACACTGGTAGATGTCCAAGTACTGTTTGGTGACCAAAAGTGACCAGAGCATGTTTTTAGTCCTCTTTTCTTTATTGTGTCAGTCTCTTTTGTATTTGGGTGGAGTGTACCAGCTGTGTATTGGGAAGGAAGCAATAACATGATAGCAGGGAATTGCTTGGGAGATGTGTGTAAGAGGTAAGGATTGAGAAGGGGGATTTACAGCTGTTATATCATGAGTCTATACTTGTCCTGATCTGTGTGCTGTGTTTTTCCTTCACCCAACATCTGTCTTTCTTTCTGTGTATGCTGTATGTTTTCTGGGCAAATTACTACCTTTCTCTGTGTCTGGAGAGAAACACATCTTTTTGGCACTGGAGCAAGCTCCATAATGAAGAACATGATTATAACTGATGAAGGATATGGATTAATCTTGCAACTTCACAATTTTTTCACTATGATTCAGAGTCACAAATACCTCTGGGCCAAGGCTTCTCTCTGAAGCTGTTGCAAGAGTTACCATATACTGTTGATGTGACTGAAATTCAGGCCTGGGAGGAAACTGGAGCCAAGATTTTGAAGGACTAAACAACGGCCTCAAAGCCAAATCCTTTAAAATGTCACATGCTAGACTTCTAAAACTGGATATTTGTCAGTTTTTAACATTATTTATGTTTTATTGATAATAATGGTGATAAATGTTGTAGTAGTATCTAACATTTATATACTACTTACCAACATAAAGTTTTGTGCAAATGGTTTTTCCCAAATGGGTAATCAGAATCAGAGTTAGTTAGATTTCTGATGTTGCCAAATAAGGAGGTTTTCAAAAGCAGTTACAGTTATTGTAACACTCCAAATCATGGATCCTCTTTGTTCGAATGTTCAAGCAGCTACAGATGTCTGTGCTGATTTTCGTTAGTCACAAATGCAGAAAGAATATTCCTTCAATATTAAATTAAATATGTTACACTGGGATTGTGATGATAATAGGGTTGTAGTAGTATGTATCCATATCCAAGATGTCGTGACAGCCAACAACTACCTTATCCACTGCTTCCTTAAGATTATTAAGTCCAGGACCAAATATAACAGTCATGTCTCAGTAATGTGCAGTACCATGATGCCCATGAAGCAGTGGCACATCTACTGGCTATGTCTCAATACTGTGTGTTGCACTGCCAGTCTCCTGAAAATATTACTGATCCCAAGCACTTGATGTCTTTAACCTTGACAGAAGATAGAGGCTAATAATTTAGTATGCTCTATTCAATTCCCTGGGGAAATTTTTTCCACACCCAAAACTATTCTTCAATCAGGAGTTCATTCTGTGTGTTCAAATCAGCACAGAAGTATTTGTAGGATCAGGTCCACCATGTAGGATGAAAGAAAATACCTGTAAAAACTATAAACCACACCCTACTTCAAGATGTGCAGAACTGGAAGACATTTAGTTCATTAAGTAAAGTAAAAAAGTAGACTATCAACAGGCTCAATGGCAGAGAAAGCATTTATTTTCAGGGTCTTTCTTGTAGTCTTTAAAAAAATGTTGAAAGGTGACATTTAAACTGTGACAATTGTCATCAGGAAATTTGCTTTTTCCCCATATCCTTAAGTTACTGAAAGGACTTGACTCACAGATGAAATTGGAAGATATTTTCCTTAATGCTGTCACATTTCCAGATGGCTGGAACCTAGACTGACTTCTTCTGCCAGAGTGTAACGGCCAAGGATTTACAGAATACCAAGTTCTGATTCCAAGCTTGCCTATACAATATTGCAAGATTCACAGTAATGGAAGCAATGGATTTCTGCTGGAATACACAAAAATCTTTCTGAGTCTCATTTGCTCTTTTACAGGCTCCCAACCAGTGCCTTTTTTGCAGTTTTTCTATCAGAAGCTCTAAGATCTATGATGACTTATATCCAAAAGAGTATTCAGCATTACCAGATTTTCTGTTCTGGCTGGAAATTGAAGTTGTCAATATAAGCTGTATATGTCTATGGCAATGATGTTGAGGATTTACCCGCAAGTAGGGCATGCATGGTAAGGTTTAAACTCCAATTCCCTGAAGAATCAAAGGAAAAATCTCAGAACATAGGTTATTTAATGTTATATATTGACCAAAAGGGCAGATGAGTTACAGAGAGGGGACCAAGATCAATAACACAACTAGCAAAAAAATGTCAATTCAACCCTTACACCAACTATTCCACACTTATCTATAAAAAAAAAAAAGTGTTGCTATATAACATTACCTTCCTCACTTGAACATTTACAAAATATTTGTTATATGGACTGCAATTTTCAAACAAACTGGAGAGGCATGGGCCCTCCTCCCTTTCATGTGCAAACATTATTTCAGTCATGTCTTCCTTCACAAGGAAAACATGAAAGTAAATGTGGAAATCAGCAAAAGCCATCATGGAATTTATTAATCAAACATCAGTCTTTCTCCAGTATTGTCCCCACAGTAGGTTTAAACCAAGAGTTGATTGATTTATCTGCTCTTCGCCTTGCAAACTGGATGATGTTAACACCAGTGGAATGTATCATGTACTATAGTGATGTTTGTATATCATTTGTCTGTGTCAGGACGTTTATGTCTCCTGGTGACTTAAACTGAGTTTCAAACATTACAGATTAATTTAAGTAAACCCCTGTATATATCCCCTGCATATTCCAGAATTTATCAGGTACAAGATTAAAACACTGACTTATTCCCTACTAGTGAAATATTAGGAGCATTAAAGAACCAGCTGGAAAACAAATGAGGGGAACTGTCAGTATTATGGCAAGGGCAGACATTGATTCAAGGAAAAAAACAACCTGTGTGCAGTGGAGAGATGAAGGGTACAGAAATAGGGCTCTTCTTCTTTCACTGACACCCCATTGTTGCCTGTGTCCCAATTTCTAACCATGTCCTAATTCCTGAGCATGATTTAGGAAAAAAATGGTCTCCACTGCCCAAAACTGGCAATGGGCACTACCTGGGGGGCTGCAGAAAGGGTATGACAGCAGGACAGAAGCTGGTGGGGCCCTGGAAGCCAGGATAAACTGAGGTGTGCCTTCAATGTCCACATCAACTTCTTCCCTGCTTTCTGCCACCCACTCCTGACTGTTCACATCTTTTGCTTTCATCTGTTGCTGCCAGAGACTGTTCTGCTGAGTTACTTTGCTCTGCAGGTGGAGCTGGGATAGGGATTGCAGGGAGAAGACACACTGACCGTGGCCAGAACAGCACTAGTGAAGAAATCTGGGCATTTCCTTCATCACAGGGTCTGAAGCTGTTATCAGTCATTCTAATTGCTAATGGTCATATCTGATGGAGCATCTTGGGGAACACAGAACAGAAATTCCTTCTTTATAATTCTAGGAAGGCATGGACATTGCACATGTCTGGACAGCTTAATGGTCTCAAAAGTAAAGTCCTTCCATCACACATGAGATGCTGAGAGGGTCTCAAAAATACCTGAAAAACCAAGAACTGCCAATTTGTCCAGAGACAGGCAGACCTGTATATACCTGGATATCTGTGCTTCAGCCCCTCAGCTCTCTCCTGTGTTCTGAGCCCAGTGAGTGGCCAGACAAGGAGTCAGGAGGGCTGTGTCACCCTCACAAAGGGGAGCACCAAACTGAGGACGAGGGGGTTGTTTCCTACAGCACTTACACAGCCTGAAAGGGACAGAGAAGACACCCTCAGGAAGGAGGGCTCATTTCTTTATCTGCAGATAACTGCCACCACCACCAGCATTTGTGAAGCTGCCCAAATAGCCAGGTAAATAATGTACCAGAAACAAAACAAAGGAACCTTGTAATTTCTTTGTTTTATGCAGTGGCAGCAAGGCTCTTCTTTTTGAAGCTGTGAGCCAGAGTGATTAAAAGTTCATTGGTGACTGAGTATACCATGCTGTATGATGTGGGGCCTTTTCCACAGAGCCCTATAAATCTTGGTGCACAGGGGTGGGGTGTGAGCAAACCTTGGCGGCGCATGTTAGCCCTGCAGGAGCTGGAGCAAACTTCCGCCCCCAGGCTGCACAGAGCTTTTCATTGCTCACCAAGGGCCAAACCTCACTTTCCTTACAGTCAGTGGGAGTTTTGCCATTGCCTTTCTTGTAAGAAGGCTTGACATGAGCAGAGCAAACAATGGGAAAACAGAAGCCAAGCCCTAGGCTGTGGAGCCCATGGCAAGTTTCCATAGCTTTAACTGGCACCCAGTGTTGGTCTCCTCAAAGAACAACTGTCAGTGTACCTGCTCTTTGTATGCAGAGCACAGCTTTTATGGCTGCAAATGTATATATATATAAATA
>NW_008657414.1:5241-6678 GCF_000695815.1 Acanthisitta chloris | reverse complement strand
TTCCCTCTGTCCCAGCAATTTGGAGAGCAAATATTTAGCAAAACCCACCTACAAACCCACTGCCCCCAACCTCTGCCAAGCACTGAGCCCTCTCTCAATCAGCTCAGTGCTATTTTGAGACACTGTGAGGGCTGCATGAGAAGATGGGTGAGTAAGGAACAATTTATGCTTTAATGCCAGCTAGTAATCACAGGATGTCTCCTCACTGTGCTTTGTATGTCAGCAAAGCAAGAATCCCCTGCCCTGTGCTTCCCTGCTCTGCTCCCCAGCCCCTCTGAGAGAGCTTCAGCAAGCAGAGAGAATGGCTAAGCACTGTGGTTTGATGTGTCACATCCATCACTGGCTCAATCAGCAGAGATTGTGTAGATGCTGACAAGATGTTTTGTCTGTGGAAGTGTTTAGATTGATATAAAAGCTCTGGGATTTGTGCTTGCAGGATGCAGGACTGCCTGGAGACGGTTGTTATGGCAAACAGGGGCAGACAGCAGTGCCTGTTGGAGGGGATAAGTGTTGGGAAAGGCAGTGCTTTCCTTCCCAGGGCTGAACTCAGTGTGGTCAGGGGCTGTGTGTGGCCTGGGAGAGGCAGAGGTGCTGTCTGGCCAGGCTGCACCCAGAATTGGTGCAGCAGGCATTGGATACGGGGATTTTCTGGCAGGTTTTCATCCCAAAGAGGTGCAAAGATGCACTTGGGCCAGAGCCCAGAGTCCTTCAGACTTTGCCCAGTGCCTGGACTCGGTGGTGAAGGAAGCTGAGCTGCCCCATGGGTGCAGGACTGGCCAGGATGAAGGTTCAGCCTGTGACCTCACCAAGCACTGGAGGATTATGGAAGTAGCTCCTGTTCTTTGTCTCCTGGGAGCTGGAGGCTCCTCCTGGTCCAGGTTGCATCCTGTGATGGCTTTTTGACCTTAGCTGCTGCTTGAACCTGTAGCTAAGCACCTGCCAAGCTGGAGAGAGGAACAGCCTTGATGTGGTGTGGCAAGGAGCAAACAGCCCAGCCAAAGGGGAGAACTGCTCAGGAGGAACTAACTGAGTCTCTTCCACTGGAGGAAGGAGCAGATATTTTTAAGAGCAGCTGTGTTTCCATAGAAACCTCGGGAAGGGTCCTGAAATCCCTTGGGGGAAGGGTGGCTTCATTCAGACCAAGCAGCTGCCAAGAAGTTCAGTGCTGAAGGGGATGCAAAGCTTCTGTCCCACAGCTGAGCTGGGAGGGGAAGTTGCTTTTCCCTTATTAACACTTTTCCAGTTCCTTCATTTTTCCTTGAGAGTTTTAGATGTTTTCCATTGCCTGGTTTCCTTCCCAAAAGGGAAATACCTCTCAAGTGCTCTGCTGTGTCTGATGAAATGGAGCTCATCTGCCCACTTCAATGAGCTGAGCTACACTTGACCCTAATCATTCCCTTTTCTGCCTTAGGGAAGTGTTTAAAAACTCCTTATAGT
>NW_008657414.1:2237-5202 GCF_000695815.1 Acanthisitta chloris | reverse complement strand
ACACAAGTGAAACTGCCCTGGAAAGGTAAAACCCATTGGCCCTACATGAGTGATTGGAGATCATAGATGGTTTGGGCCTTACATGAGTCGTTGTAGTCCACAGATGGTTTGGCCCCATGTGAGTGATGGTAGATCACACATGGTTTGCACCCACAATCTTTGCTGGATGTAGAAACAGTTTTTGCTGGAGGGATCAAATGTTTTTCCCATTCAGAGCAGACAAGAACACATGAACATTGATATTCTTCACAAATTAAACGTCTCTTCATCCACAATTGGACTTTCTGCTTCAAACCCTCTGAAGCTTTCACTTGCAGCTTGAAACGAAGAGGAGGATGGAGAATTTGCTTCCCATCCCTTGGCACTGAGAGCACCTTGATCTAGGCTTGAAATGCTATTTCGTTTCCAAAATGCTTCACTGAAAAGTCCTTTCAAGTCTGAAAAGAAACATTTTGACTTGAAAGGAAGGTTGTAAATATTCCATTTCGGCAGTTTTTACATCCCCACTTTGTTTTCTCTCAAACTGCCTCGTGCATGAAAAGGATTTTGAGCTCTGCACTTGACCCTTTCTGCCCAAGCATTTCCCAGACAGGTCCTGCAGCTGCAGAAGAGCTTTACAAGGCAGGTGAGTTTGCATTACACAGATTGAACACTGACAATGGTGAATAAAATCCTTTATCCACTTGTTAACTCAGGGAGAAGAAACAAGTTAAGCTCATTTATCTCTTTCCTGAGATGAATTTTTCATTTTCTCTTTCAGCCCATTGACGTTAGTGAAATGATTTTCTGGCGTATGCTCAGTCAATAAAGCTGGGGCTGCATTTCAGGGCAGCACAGAGGAGTGTGTGGCATTAGGCATGCACAGGACTCTGGGTGTGTGCATTGGCTTGTCACCAACTCCATGATTCTGCTCCCATTTGGCTACACTTCAGGGAGAGGTGCTTTGTGTCTATCTCAGAGCTGTCAGAGAGGTTGAGAACTGTGGCTGATGAGTTCTGCTTGGCTCCACCTCTGCAAAACATAGCACAGAGGATCTTTAGAGAGGTAGGGAAATCCTCCTCCTCCTGGGGAAAAAAAAAAAAGTCACCTCAGTTGATACTCAGAGCTACTAGTTTACACAACACTTAGGTTTCACACAGTGTGAAATCACAGCCTGAGGCTCCATGGCCTGGGGAAGGTTTGGGCTGAATGAATCAGAGAATCATGAACAGCCTCAGTTAGAAGGGATCAACAGGGATCATCAAAGTCCAACTCCTGTCCCTGCACAGACACCCCAAAATCCCACCCTGCGCCTGAAAGCATTGGCCAAACATTGGGCTGGTGGGAGGTGTCCCTGCCCATGGCATGGGGAAGAACTGGATGATCTTTAAGATCCTTCCAACCCAAACCATTCCATGATTCTATGAGTTTTTCTGCAAGTTGAGTGAAGAAGTGATTTGCCAGAGAAAGGAGCTGCATTGGCTCATCACCCTGTCCAACAGGGCTGGGTTCAAATGGAATATGTTCCTTTAAACCTCCCAGTGCTGAGAAAAGATAGAATTTTCCTCTGTGCCCTTTGGACAGGGAAGTAAGGGAGAAGAGGGGGGAAAAAAATCTCCTAATAAGCAGCCAAAGTGTGGATCATTTTTATTGGCCTGACCCAAAGTGCCACAGACTCATGGTGAGTCTCAGCACTGATTTCCAGGTGGGGGAAGAGGAATGGATTGACTTTGGGCAGTCAATGGGGATCTATTGACTTGTGCTGCTGAATACCTGCCCTGCCTCCTCTGCTTTGGGAACCTGAGAAGTGAGCAGCCCTTAATTAGGAGTAAGCCAGGTTAGATGTCTATACTTCTACCTCCCTCCTAATTAATCCCAGGATTAATTTTCAAGCTTCATTCTGCAAGTTTTTCTTCCAGAGATGCCCTGAGCTGTGGCCAAGGAGACCTGTGCAACCTTCTGTCTGCCAAAGGCTGTTTGGAGAAGGAGAGAAAAGCAGCAAAGAGCTGCAAGTTTGATTTTTCAAGCTGCTCAATAGCTATATAAACTTTTCTTCCACTCAGCAGTGATGTTTGAGTGTGTGTTTGGAGAGTGTTCAGGTGTTTGGGGACAGATCTGTAATTAGAGGAAGGAAAGCTTTGCCATCTGGAGAGGAAATCTGCTTCCCTTGCTGGGGTTGGGGTCACAGGCAGCTCCACATATGTTTCCAGCAGAGGTTTTTCTTCCTCAGACACCACCTGCCTGCTCATCTGTGTTGACAAGGGCTTCAGTGGAGGGCTGAGCACCAATCTGCTGTGGGTTGGGTGAAGGGTTTGCTTTTCCTGCAGGGAAAAACTTCATGGCCATTGACAGCAGCCCAGGGATGTGTTCCAGGCCACAGCCTAAGGCAAATCTTCCCCTTCTCATGGGTTTATTGCTAATTGGTGACTCTGATGCCTTTGTGAGTCAGTGAGAGATGCTACTTTTTGCTCCAGCAGAGACTTTTTCCCCTGATTTGGTTGCTAGGGGAAGCTTCAAACAGAGAGCCAGGAATGACCTGAAGGTTTAAACAGCAGAAACATAGGAAGAGAAGCCAATACTTACCCACCACTCTTGTGCCCTGGGAACATGAGTGCTGCTTGCTCCATGCCCTATCTCTTTGCCCTCTGGCCCAGAGTTTTGGGAAGGAGAAGGAGCTCTGCTGGTTGTCTTGGAGCACAGGACAGGGCTGAGCTCCTTGCAGGGAGAGCATCATATGTGCTGTGACCTGCCCCAGGAAGTTGCATCCACATTGTTCTCCCCTTTCAAAAAAAAAACCCACAAGGAATAAACTAGCTGAAGATGTTATTTTGGTCAGCAAAAGCTTCCACTGGGGAAAGAGAAACCTTATTTAATGCTGTAGTAAGGAGGTTTCACACTCTGCTCTTGCAAGTGTAATAGAAACTCTAATGGGCTCTCCAGCCCTTTGCCAAGCTTCAGAGTTTGGCACCAACCTGTCATCAATATG
>NW_008657414.1:865-2198 GCF_000695815.1 Acanthisitta chloris | reverse complement strand
CTGCTGAGTAGGAGGAAAATCCTTGCAATGGCTATTTTGGGGGTATGTTTTTCTGAAAGAGCTTTGAGGTGTTAATATTTCCAGAGAGATTAGACTGGAAATGTTTTGGATGGTGTTTTCCTTCCATTGTTGTGTCTTTGTGGCAGAGCTAAGGTGCTTCCCTGGTTGTCCTTCCCTGTCCTTCTCCTGCCCTTCTTGCCATGCTCCACCCCTGACCTGTGGGGACACAGCATCACTTTGCTCTTGGTGTCTGCAGTGAGACTCACTGAAGGTGTGAGAGGTCACCAGAGTGATATCAGCAATAGAGATTCCACCAGAGCTTCTTGGCCAAGACCCAAACACACCCAGAGATTGTCAAGGGCTCTCAGTGACCATTCACCAAAACAATGTGTTGACAGTGCCACAAAACCTTCCATCTTTTTGCCAGCTGAGTTGTCCAAGTGCTTGTCTAGACTTAGGGCTGGATTTCTTCGTTCCACACTATCCTTGGGAAGCAAATCATACTCAGTCTCTTTTTTTTGCCCCTGGTTTTGATCCCAGTGACTCAGCTTTCAAGTGAAACTATTCATCTTGGTGAGGTCCTGGGTGTGTTGAGGGTCTGACTGAGGTTTCTAAGGAGGATACCTGAGTGTGTGGCTCAATGTCAGTGCTGCTGCTCCTTCCTTCCATCACTCCTTCCACCTCTGCTGTGTGTCTTGGAGGGTTTATTCACACAGTTCTCTCAGGGCTTTGGCCCTGGGATGTGCTGTGTCACTTCAGGGACACAGAGCTGGGAGCAAACATCATTCAGGCTCTGCAAGATGTTCTTTGACCCAGGGAAAAAAGGATTCAAAACTGCTCAATGCATTTCTCAGTTCATAAACTGAATTAACTCTTTTTAGACATTTCTACTAGAAAAAAAATAACATGTCCTGTTTGCTTTATGGATCATTTTGGCATAGAAGGAGAAAAGATAAGGGTTTTTTCCACAGCTTTGGGGTTGGAAAATCACTTCAGGAATATATTTCTGGCCTGGTCTGAAGGCAATCTCATAGTTTCAGCTCTAATATCACTGCACACATGGTCAAAATGAGTTGTTTGCTTGTTATTTCTGTGTCTTCACGTCGTAGAATCATAGAACCATCAGGGTTGGAGGAGACCTCTAAGATTATCAAATTAAATCCTTAACCTGTCACTGCTGGAATCCCTAAAACCTAAACCAGATCCTCCAGTGCCACATCCAGACTCATCTTAAAACACCTCCAGGGATGGTGACTCCATCCCTTCTCTGGGCAAAACTGCTCAATTTGAGATAAGCAATGAACCTCAAAGTGTTTGATCTCCAGTTCTGATC
>NW_008657414.1:0-793 GCF_000695815.1 Acanthisitta chloris | reverse complement strand
AGAGAAGGAAGAAATCCCTTCACCTGCTTCCCCTGTGGCTTCAGCACTAGTGTCAATGTTGGGATTCCTTTGCAAGCTTCACCAGGAGACTCATTTTCTCCCTCGAAACTGCCTCTAATGGCTTTTTTAAGAAGCACCCAAATAGCTGAAGAATAATCCAGATCTCACTGAAGCATTCCAAATGGGCTCTTTTAGGAAAGGAGACAAGGATTTATGGCTGGTGAGTACTTGTTGCAATGAGCATGGAGAACTGTGGCTCTCCTAACAGGAAGATTTATGGTTTCCCATCCATCAGTGCCCAAGTTGTGTGAGGGATTTTTATGACTGCAACTCTGTCAAGACAATGCAGCACCTGAAGGTTAAGTCTCTATTTTTCCTGACTAAAAGTTACAATCAGGGGGGTTTGGTTAGCAGCAAAAAATTCCTCAATCATCTGGAGATGAAAGGCAGAAAATAGCTCCCCCAGAGGGTTTGTTGGGAGGGAAGTGCAGTGAGGGCAGCGAGGCTGGAGGAGTGTGAGGAAATCAGAGGCACTGCTCAATCTGTTGATGGCACTCAACTCTGCCCACTCAACTCTGCCCACTCAACTCTGCCCACTCCTCTCTGCCCACTCCTCTCTGCCCACTCCACTCTGCCCACTCCTCTCTGCCCCCTCCTCTCTGCCCACTCCTCTCTGCCCACTCCACTCTGCCCACTCCTCTCTGCCCACTCCTCTCTGCCTTCTCCTCTCTGCACACTCCACTCTGCCCACTCAACTCTGACCACTACTCTGCCCACTCCTCTCTGCCCACTC
>NW_008657413.1:17174-18671 GCF_000695815.1 Acanthisitta chloris | reverse complement strand
ACACTCACATCACTGGTCCCATCATGAGAGCAGATAGAGATGAGCTCCAGGGAGCTGTGAGGATCACCTGGCTGTCCTTCTTGGCCACTTGTAGCTGGTACAGTCAGTCCAGCCCATGAAAGAGAAACACATGCTTATGTCCAAAGGTTTTCCACATGTGCCTCTTGTCTGCAGGCTGTGTCTTCTCTGGAGATTCACCTGAAATGGAGGAGATGAGAGTTTAGCATCTCCTTCCTCAGGCATTCCATGCTCACCACAAGCATTATCCATGTTTAAGAAGTGGGGAGTGGGTTAGACAGGAGAAATCAGCTAGGATGGATGTACCAAATGGAATGTTCTATGTCCTCCTGTGTTCTGCATATCTTTAGGAAAACTGGTGCAGGTTAGTTATCCCTCTGTGCATTCTGCAACCAAGTCACAGCTGCAGCTCTGCCAGCCTGAGGTGCTACAAACCCCAAACATTTTCAGCCCTTAGAGCTCCTGCTTCCCAGTTTTTGTCCACAGCACCAAGATCAGTGCATGAAAACTGAGATTCTCCCTATTCCCTTAGCTCCAAGAAGAAGAAGAAACCTTGTGAAACTTGTGACACCAACCCAAAAGCTCGAAATCCTGTCCCACAGATGTTCTCCTTGTGGAGAAGTCCTAGGAGATCTCCTGAGAGCTGCACACTGGATTAATAGGAGTCTCTCTAGTGCTGCAAATGCCGAATTAATTTGTGGTTGGAGAGCAGCTCTTTCATCCCAGCAGCAGTGGTTGGCCATCAGTAGGAGTTGTTACCACAGGCATCCAGATGTTCACATTGAACAAATCCTTGGGACCAACCCATCCCAATTGGCACCAGGCACCCTGTCGGATCAGGGGGGCAAGGGAATGTTCAGCTTTACATGAATTTCAGTTTGGCTGGGATCTCCCATGGATATATTAGCACTGGAATGCAAACCAAACTCCCCAGGCTGGGAATGGGGAGGACACATGCCCAACCCTTTGCCAAAGGCTTGGCAGGGAAACACTGGGAGTACAATGAGTGAGAGGTACATCTGGGTCTGGTCTCTGCTGCCATCCCTGGAAGTTCCTCCTTCCCTTACCAACTGCTTTGAGCAGGCTGCAGGGAGACCCCACAAGAAGCCCCTAAAATGCCTTGTGCAGAAAGTCCTTAATTTTCCCTGTTTCTGTTCTCTTTTCCTACTCTTGGAATCTGACAGCATTTGGGTTTGCCTTCCCCTCCTTCCAGCCTTTGGGTTTGCCTTCCCCTCCTTCCCCTCCTTCCCCTCCTTCCCCTCCTTCCCCTCCTTCCCCTCCTTCCCCTCCTTCCCCTCCTTCCCCTCCTTCCCCTCCCTCCTCTCTTCCCTCTTTCTTTTCCTTTATTTTAAACTTTGAGCCCTCCTCCTGGAGCAAATCACCAGGAGCATCCAGAGGGCTACTGAGAGCTTTGGGGTGACCTGCAGCAGAGCTTGGGTACCCAAACTCCTGCACCAGCAATTCCCTTCTCTACATCCA
>NW_008657413.1:5673-16957 GCF_000695815.1 Acanthisitta chloris | reverse complement strand
CCTGCAGCAGAGCTTGGGTACCCACACTCCTGCACCAGCAATTCCCTCCTCTACATCCACACTCAGGTCCCTCCTGCAGAAGGGAGTTGAGTTGAGTGGAGACAGTCCTGGGCACAGCTCTCTGCTCCCAGACAGGTGCTCTTTTTTCCTTTGTATGCTCTTTGTTTGTTCAGTCTCCATGCAGATAATGGCCTGACATGTCCTTGGTTGTGTGCCCTGCCCCATGCAGACCAGTGGTTGTGCATAATTGCAAAAGTCCTGGAGTTTGCAAGCTGGAGCTCTGCAGCATTTTTCCCTGTCTGCACATGACTGCCCATGATTTGTTGGCCTTAATGTGGAGAGCTTTGCCATCCCAAATACTCTGTGTGAACACTGCTCGGGTGAGCCATGCCCCAGAGAGCTCACAGCTTGAGCAGAGCCAGGCAAAAGAAAAAGGGTGGGAAAAAAAAAGAGTTTACTTCCCCCTACCCCCCTTTTCTAGCTGGAGTGAGCAGGCTCAGGGCAGCAGATGAAGCAACTCAGTTGAGGTCTCTTGCACAGCTGAGAAAAGAGCTCTTCCCTGAGTTCCCAGCACTGTTCCATCCCAGCTGGTGTCACTTTGAAGTGGATATGAAAAGTGGCCACTTGCCCAGGGCTGTGGACTGATCACCTGCCCTTTGGGCCCTGGGGCAGGAAGGGTTTGGGTTCCCAGTCACCCACTCTACAAACACTTCTGTTTGCACTGGAGTGGACTATCTTGGCTTTGTGATCTGTCCCCAGTGGACTCTGGCCCTTCACTCCTGCCCTGCAAGTGAGCCTCAGGTGACTTCAGGGTGGACTGAGCCCACATTCTTTGTCACCCAGGGAGGAGGTGACAACCCAGGGCTCAGCACAAACTGTCCCCAGGCAAAGCCTGCTGAGCCCCAGAGCTTCCACACCACCAAGACCCCACTTGGCCAGGTGCCCCTGGTGAGTCAGGGCTGCCCTGGATCCCGTGCCAACCTGGGTCCTGGAGCCCATCTCACATGGGCCAGGCTCGGGCTGGCACTGCCCACCCTGTCCCACACACAGAGCTCAGAGTGGTGCTGCTCTCCTGCACAAAACCAGCACCCCCTCTGCCCCCACCTCCCTCCCAGTTCCTTCCTCATGTTGCCTCCTTCTTCCCATAGGTGTTTCTTCATAAATACAAGAGCAAAGAGAAGGAAGATGCAGCTCTACTGGACAAAAAATCAGCCTTCTCCAAAGGTCTCCTCTCCAGCCAGAAGTTGCCTTACCAGAATGGACATACTGGGAGCCTCTTTTCATCCTCTCCTTCCACCTCTCCTCCTGCCACCAGCTCAGCTCTGTGTGTCAGCTCCTCCTGTGATGTGTCCCTGATGATGATGGTGGGAGAACCTGACTCAGTGGCTCCTGGCCGAGGCATCTGCCTGGACTTGGCTATTTTGGACAGTGCTTTCCTCCTCTCTCAGGTTGTCCCTTCCCTCTTCATGGGCTCCATTGTGCAGTTTACACAGTCAGTGACTGCCTACATGGTATCAGCTGCAGGTTTTGGCCTCGTGGCCATCTACTTTGCAACCAAAGTTGTCTTTGACAAGAGTGACATGGCCAAGTACTCTGTGTGACGTGGGAAGCACAAGGGCAGCACGTGGTGCCGGTTGTTGGCCAAAGGAGACCTGTGTGTGCCCACATGGCCACTCATGGGAAGCTTTGTGTGGTCCCTGCTGTGCCCAAGCTGTTGTTAGAGCCCTGGGGGTGGTTCTGGGGCTGGGGCAGGTGCAGCAGGAGCTAATCTCAGGTGTAAATATGAGGCATCAGGGTATTGTGCTTCGAGCCAGAAGTGCTTTCCAAAGGTGCCTTGAGCAAAGCACAGCACAGCCACCACCAAAGGGGGTGCAGAGGGCAGAGGAAGGAATTGGAATTTTCCCTCTAGTAACGGGTTGTGGTGGTGAGCAGGAGCAGCAGAGGTACAGGGAGGGAAAGGGATGAATCATTGGCTCTCCTGTTCTCCACTTGCAGCTGTCCTCTTCCCCTGCTTGTTGGAGTTCTACCCAACTTCTTGAGCAATACTTGTTGCAAATGGGACACTGGGAGGAGATTTCCTTGGGGAGAAAAAAAAGGGATGGGTGGCTAAGGTTTGCCCAGGGAGCCAAGGGGGTGCACATGTGTGTGCACACACTTCCATCCTTCCCCACCTCGGGGTGGACTGGGAGAAACCATCCAGGAGAAAATTCACTGGATAAACGAGTGATGTTCCATTAGGACCAGTTTCAAAAGGTGACTTATCTCCGACCTATGTACCAGGCTGCATCAGATGGAAAGGACTTCTGAGCTTTTACTGTAATGATTGTTTTTACCTTTCTTCACACAGTTCTCAGTAACTCTGACCTCTCACTCCTCACCTCAGTGCCTGGACCTGCCTCCTGCTCTCTCCCCTAACAGACCTTTTGCTTCTTCCACGTGTAGCCCCTAAAAGATGCACAAAGAAAATCTCTTCTCAGAGGGTTTTCAGTCCTGTGCCAATGAAGTAGAACAGGAAGAGCTCTCCTGCAAGGTTACCTGGGGGCAGGTGTACCAGGCCTGGGGGAGCTGCAGGAATTGCTGATGATGAGTTGAATTCAGCAGTGGTCACTTCTGCAGGAGGTCTCTGGAGCTCATCACTCTTTGGGCTTTCTTAAAGTTGGTTTTATTTCCAGACAGGAGTTCAGATTCTTCCAGAGGGAGAGCAAAATCCCAGTTACCTGTTAGAATAAGGTAAAACACCTCTTGCTGCCATGGCACAGGGACCAAATCCTAGTGGGTCATTCAGGTTGTTTAGCTCCCAGGGGTAAGTCATCTCCCACTGGCAAGAGTGGCCACAGCTGTGTGTCCTTCTGCCCATTCCCCATCCAAGTGGACCAGCTGGAATAATTCTGCTGCTGGCAGATTTCTACCACTCCAAGCCTACCCACACTCCAAGCAGGAGGGAAGGTCTTGGCCCCCAGTCAGCACTTGGACTTTGGAGTGATCCAAATTCTGCCACAGGAAAGGCTGAATTGGTCCTGTGAGCACACAAAGCTTCACCAGTCCTTGACTTTGGCCGTGCCAAGCAAACTGTTTGTGAGTAATTTGCTGTGTGGGCAGCGAGATGCACTTGTGAGGTTTGGCTGAAGGGCAAAATGTTGCTATTTTGGCCTAGTCTTGTCAGCTTAGTCCTTGGCAGGGAGGGAGGGTGACTCCCCTGCTGTCTGAGACACGTCCTCCCAGAGCTGCTCAGCCTTGCAAACGTCTCTTTCCCGTCAAGGGTCACTGGCTTTGGTTTATTTCTTCTCAAAGGATATGCTGCCAGCCTCCCTTTCCCACAACAGGGATTGTGTGCTGAGATGCAGCTGTTTTGGGGGATGGATTTGGCAGTTGCTTAACCACCTACGGAAACAGTTTTAGGGCTGTACTTCCTACCCTGAGCTCTCCAGGCTGCAGCAGGGAAGCTGCAAGGCAAAATGCTACTGCCAGAGATGGGAGTTTGTGTTTCTGAGCAAATTCTCTGGCCTAAAACTTTTCAATCAGGTCCCACCTGAGTGCTGGAGAATCCTTTCTTTTCATTTTCCTTCATGTAAAGTGTGGGAAACCCTCACCCCCAGAGGCTGTTGGGATGCTCCAGTGCTTTTTGATCATTGAGCCATTTGTTTTAAGTGCCTAAAGTGCTTCCACACTGAACTTCAGGTGTAGGAGGTTGGTGATTAAGGCCTTGAGGGCTTCATTAGATAGCCAAGTGATACAGCAGAGGAGCAGAGACATGGGGTGAATAAGGAGAGGTTGGGAGAGGGAGCAGGAGGAAGAGGGAAAATGGGATGTTGGAGCAATGGGATGGGGCACTAGCTGGAGCTGGGTGGGCTCTGCCCTGGGCAGGGATCCTGCAGGGGGTGAGAGCCCCTTGGTGTGCCCTTCAAGACCCAACGACATCCCCCAAAGCCCTTAGGGATGTCACTGCCACAACAGCTCTGTCCATGTGCTGCATTGTCACCAGGAGCTTTTCTGCCTAGTCCAAGGAGGCTTTTTTTCCCCCAGAAACTCCTCTCTTTTTAAGATTGCTTTTCTGCCTAGTCCAAGGAGGCTTTTTTCCCCCCAGAAACTCCTCTCTTTGTAAGATTTGCCTTTCTGGCTTCTGCTAAGATCAACTTCTGTGCTGGGATCACATGTAGGAGCAGCAGGGGACACAGGGATGTTCTAATCAAGGGGAGCACATCCCTTACCTGCTGTTCCCTGTGTGAACAGAGATGTCTGCAGGACTTGGTACTCTATGATGTACAGGTATAGCCACAAGCTCTGCAGGTGATGACCAGGAGCTTTTCTGTCCCAAGTGGCAGTTGCTGTGCTCCTCTCATGGGTGAATGAATCGTGTCCCACCTTCCCTTTGGGAGCTGTGGGTTGGGGATGGGAGCAGAGGGAGGAGAGTGTCTGCACCCTGAGCCTGCTGTGCCTCCTAGGGAAGGAAGGAAGGAAGGATGGATGGATGGATGGATGCTGATGTCCCCTGGGGATCATTCCCTGCCCGTGAGACGTTCGTGTGTTATTTATTCGGTAGAGAAACTATTTTGTATACGAGGCGAGAGGAGCTGGGATTGATTTCTATGAAAGGAGGAAATAAAAGGTTGGAATGACACAAATGACCTGAGTTGATGAGTGAGCAGTGACTGCTGGGAGGGACAACGGTGTGGGGATGGGGACGGGTTAATTAGGGGCGGAGCTAATTATCAGGGTGATGATGTGGGTGGGGAAAGTGACTGATTTGGGGATATAGGTGTGACCAGCATATGATTGACAGGGAGATGGGCGTGGCTATGTGCAGGGGCGGGGCTAATGTCGATGGACAGTAATGTGGGTGGAGCTAAAGTTGATGGACAGATGTATGGGGCGTCACTAAGGTTGATTGACAGTTGAGTAGGTGGTGCTAATATTGACATACAATTATGAGGGTGGGGCTAAGATTGATGGACAGATATATGGGTGTGGCTAAGATTGATGGACAGTTGTGTGGGTGGGGCTAAGGTTGATGGACAGTTGTGTGGTCAGTGCCATGATCAGGGGGTGGGGATAAGATTGATTGACATGTCTATGGGCATGGTAAGTGATGGACAGTTCTATGGGCAGAGCTATGACCAGGGGGTGGGGATAAGATTGATTGACATGTCTATCCCTATGGTAAGTGATATGACCAGAGGGAGGAGCCTGCAGTTGATTGACATCTCCGTGGGCATGTCCAGCCCTGAGCATCCCACAGGACTCGATTCTGATCTGATGGTCCTGAGCTCCGCCAAGTGTCCCTGGGGAAGGGACAGGATCTCCCCAGGGAGCAGTGGAGCTGCAGAGCTGGTGTTTGCTCCCCAGGATGTGCTCCGAGGTGTTGCTCTGCCTGAACATCCCTCTGGCTCCACCAGGTGCTGAACGAGCTCCACCAGGCGCTGTACAAACCCAGGGCAGGAGCTACACCCTGTGGTTATCCTCTGAAATTGTGTGACGAGCTGTAAATCAAAGTGTTTGGACCCTGCAGCATCATAAGAGGCAGTACCAGAGGATTTGGAGCTGGGACATTCCCAGTCCCTGCAAGGGCTTCAATAACTATTCCTATTTATTTAATAATTAAATGACTTACTTAATGCTTAACTACGTGTTATCAGCACTTACACTAAGGGCTGTGAAGCTGAGACACAGGTAAGTGACCCAGAGGCACAGCAGCCACTTGGGAACAGCCACGGGTTAACTTTTCCATGAACCTTCCTTTTTGGAGTGTTTTTTTGGTTTGTATTTGGGGTAATTTTTTTTTGGAATTCGAAGCCTTTCTCTGGTCCAGGCATTTTGTTCAGGGCCAAAATCTCATGCTCCTCACAAAGCAGAAAATGGGCATAGGTTTTCTTTCCCTTGGCAACTCACTTTTTTGCACTCTATATAAATAAATCCTGATACCTTGGGTGCTTTGGCTGCTCCAGAGCAGGGTGCAGCATCCAAGCTGCTGTTTCATAGGGACAGGGATGATGTTGTGGCTGCTCCATGAGTGCTTGGGCACCTCACTCCCAAGCCCCAGCAGAGCCTGTGGGACCTGATGTCTCGACTCATGGGAGAGCTGTCACCTCCTGGAGCCCACACAGCTCTACCCTGGAGGTATTGTGCTCAGTCTCAGCTGTTTGGAGATGCAGTGTTGGTGTCCTGGGAGCTGACCCCAGCCAGACTGTCTGCACTGCTCTCTGCAGCTCTGACTGAGCCTGGGCAGACCTGCCTGAACCAGCTGCCAGCTGCTCTGTGCAGGCACTGGGAGCCTCTGTGCCCACAGCAGTGCTGCCAAGCACTCTCCAGAGCCCCAGGCACTTTGGCAGCAGCAGCTCAGAGCTGCATTGTTACCTGTACAGGTAGTGAGCTTTAATCCAGCCATGCTCTGTGTCTGGGTGTGGTTGTACCCACATTTGCAGCCTCCCTTGGATCTCAGCTAACTCCTAGGTGTAAGCCCCAAGTCATCCTCTACCAGCCAGCAGTGCATAGCTGCCCTTGGGTGTAGGTGGAAGAGGGATGAAGGGCTTGGTTGTGTATTTTTACCTCCATAAACTCCCCAGAGAAGTTTGCTTCTGGGGGGGATGTGCCTCTGTTGGCATCCTGCAGAGGAAAAGGGTTAGCATGTGTTGGTTTGAAGCTCAGACTCTTCAAAAACAAAGGCCACTGAGTAGTTTTGATGTTTTTCTGTGTAATGCACAGTCCATTTCAGTCAAAGGTTGAGGCTTTCATGGTTGTTTTCCAATTTGGAAATAACCTTGGTGGTGTTCCCTTGCAGATGAATGAAGCCTTCCCCAGCCTCAGGAGCCCCAGCTGAGCTCTTGCAGAGGTTTCTCAGCCAAGAGCTGTGTGTGGGTAGAGGACGTGAGTCAACAAATGGTCTCTGTGAGCTGCCAGGAGCTGCTGCCCTCCTTGACCAGCTCTTCCCTGCGGGACAGCTTGGCCACTGCTCTGCAGGGCAGCATGCCACCATCCCTTCTGCCAGGACATGGGAGGACATCCAGCCACCCAGAGGGCTCTGGGCATCTCCTGGCAGGCAGCACTGGCCATCCTGAAGGCAACTCACCACCCAGTGCTGAGGAGGAACACACCAAACCCCAAGTCACTGTCTGTGAGACTCACCTCAGGCTGCCTGACTTCTGCAGCAGCCTCTCCCAGGACTTCATCCCCACCCTGGAGGAGATTGAGGAGCTCCTCAGGGAGAAAGCAGAGTTCCTCAGAGATGAGGCAAGTGAGCTTCACCCAGCTGGAGGGAAGGTGGAGAGCAAATCTGAGCTGAGCTCAGGTAGCTCTGGGGCACAGCCCATCTCCAGTGTGGCTCAAGAAGATGTCCCAAACACTGCTCAGCCTGGAGGGGCAGCTGATGGTGGTGACCAGGCAGCAGCTGCTGGGACCATTCCTGTTGTCCTCCAAATCCAACCTCTCCATGTGGACTCACTAGCACAGGGTGCTACAGGTGGTGTCAGGGTGACCCAGTTGATCATCAGCTTGCAGGGCCCAAACCTGTCCCTCCTCCCTCTGGTCCCTGTGACCATCATGGGCCAAAAATACATCAAAATTGGGAGAAACCTTACACCTGTGCCTGGCCCAATTGTGGCTGGAGGTAACTGGGAGCTCTGGGGTGAGGAGGGAGAGAGAAGACCCTGCCAAAACCTGCCAGGGCTGTGCATGGTGCAGGAGAGCTCTTGGCTGGTGAAAATCCAGGATAAAGTCAGCAGTTTTCTTTCCTGAGTGAATTATAGGTGGGAGCTGGAAGAGTAAAGTTTGTGGAGTGCTTTGGGTAGTTTCACTCAGTCCAGAAGTGCTGAAACACTCCCAGCTGGAGGTGACAGGGAGGGAGGGGACACTGGCAGCCCCACAAGCATCACTTTTCCCTCTGCGAGGAGGACAGGGATGGTGCCAGCCCGTAGAAAAGTATCTTGCAGTCTGTCTGCTCTGCTCCCCCTCCATGGCAGCAGCTGTACCATCAGGTGATGGACTCACCTGTGGCTGCTTCTCCAGGCTGTGCTCCCTTTTCTCCCTATGGATAAATATCTCTGTCACTCCTCCTGGCCCTGCCTTTTATGAGGAGCTGAGACTTTGGGACTTGCTTCTTACCATAAACTGGGAAGTCAGTGGTTCTGGGGTTGGCCTTGGGACATGTTGTGTTTTCACAGAGCCTTTTGTGAGCAGCCACAGTATTTCCCAGCCCAGGTGTGAGCCTGAAACCTTCTCTTTGGAGTCTGGGGCTGCAGCTGAAGCTCCTTGCTTTGTGCTTCTTTGCGTGGGCACGTTTGAGCCAGATGGAAAAACCCTTCTGTCCTAATGCTCTTGCCATCTGTGCTGCTCCTTGCAGCACAACAGGAGTAAATCCAGCCCAGAGCTGCTCTCCAGCTCTCCCCCAAATACCCAGACATGCAAAGCCATGCTGAAATCACTGCAGCTTTTGGGGAGACTTTTGAGGTGGCACTCCTAAAACCCCTGCTGCAGGTGCCCCCAGGGCTGGATCTGTGTGTGCCACGTGGAAGAAAAGGGGCAGGGAATTAAGTGGGGCTAAATATATGTGGCTAAAGGGACTTTGCAGGCTGTTCAGCTGATCTGCTCCAGGTGTGGGAATAGCACAATCTGAACTCTGGGTACTCCTGTGCTCCTTGTTCCTGCACCCTCAGAGCATCAGTCACTTGTTTAGGCATGGGATTCTCTGCCCTGTGCTCCAGGCTGGGTGTGTTTGCTTTTCCTCCCTCGTGCTCAGTGTTTAACCCAGCTCAGAAACAGCTTCTCTCCTAATCTGGCCCAGGGAAACAGGGAAAACTCAGTGCCATTGTGAGAAAAAAGGGGATGCTCAGGGTTTGCAGGGAGAACTCATGCTCCCAGGAGAAACAAGTTAAAACCACTGAAGACACCAGGTGGACAGTGCCCTTGAAGAGCAGGGGCAAGAAATGAGATCTCAGTGGGTGATTTATTGTCCTCTTTCCTAGTTCCAAATCCTCTTTCCAACTTGGAGGAGTTTCTTTCTGGACAGGTCTCTGCCTCCCTGGCAGGGTGGCTGGAGCAGAGAAGTGACATGCCTAGGGTGACCCATGAGACAGACCATGCTGGGCTGCTCATGTTGTCTGTCCTGCCAGTGCTGGAGGTTGGATCCAGGTAAGGTTGGATCCACTTTGCTTCCCTTCTCCTGCAGGTTTTCCCGGTCGGATGAGCTGTCATGCCACAAACGCTCCCACTCCAGAGTCAAACCCTACCCCTGTGCTGCCTGTGGGAAGAGCTTTGCCTGCAGTGACCACTTGGCCAAGCACCTGAAGATCCACCAGGACCAGCCCTGCAGCCCACAGACCTTCCCAGGGAGCAGCAGGAGGTAATTCATGCTGCTCAGCCTTTTTTTTTAAGAGCCAAGGCCAGGAGGCTCCAAAGGCAGGAAAACAGTGGGAAAACCACTAATGAACAGGGAGGAAATGACTCTTGGACAAGTTCTAGGAGATCCTGTTATCTTTCTTCGCAAGGCTGATGATATTTACTGCTGTTGTGGGTACTGCTGTGCCTGTCTGAAATACACGTGATGGAAACTGGAGTTAATTTGGGATGAACACGTGTGTGTGTGTGTTGGGAAGCAGAGCTGGGGTGAGGCAGGATCTGCACACCTTGTAGGTGTCACTGCTGCTGTGTGACACGGAGGATCTGTCATGCAGCTCTATATCCCCTGGGCTGCTGCAGCTGTGATGTCCCAAGGCTTCAGGGCAGCAGCATTTTGGGGACAGCAGAGAGGATGTCCAGCCCAGAAAAGCTGTGGATGTTCCATTCCTGGAAGTTTTCAAGGTCAGGCTGGGCAGGATCTGCACACCTTGTAGGTGTCACTGCTGCTGTGTGACACGGAGGATCTGTCATGCAGCTCTATATCCCCTGGGCTGCTGCAGCTGTGATGTCCCAAGGCTTCAGGGCAGCAGCATTTTGGGGACAGCAGAGAGGATGTCCAGCCCAGAAAAGCTGTGGATGTTCCATTCCTGGAAGTTTTCAAGGTCAGGCTGGAATCCTAGTATGGATTGGGTTGGAAGGGCCTTAAAGATCATCCCATTCCACGCCATGGGCAGGGCAGGGACACCTTCTACCAGCCCAGGTTGCTCTAAACCCTGTCCAACAAACACTTGCGGGGAGGGAGCAGCCACAGCTTCTCTGGGCAACTTGTGCCACTGCCTCACCACCCTCACAGGAAGGAATTCCTTCCCAATATCCTGTCCATCCCTGCCCTCTGGCAGTGGGAAGCCACTCCCTGTGTCCTGTCCCTCCAGTCCCTTGTCCAATGTCCCTCTCTAGCTCTTTTGGAGCCCCTTCAGGCACTCCTGCCCCTTCAGTTCCTGATGGAATGAGGGAGGGATGGGGATATTTGCTGTGGGGGCTGAAGAAGACTTTGTGGACAGCCTTTCTGGCATGTTTGAGATGGTTGTGTTGTCCCTAACTCTGCTTTTCTGCCCACCTGGCTGGCTCTGGTCACACTGGTGTCCTTGGGGTGTGTGACGTGGTGGCTTCGGTGTGAGAGGGGCAGGAGACACATCTGTTGAGCTCCCTGCATGGTGCACCTTGAAGGGGATGAGGAGAACTGTAAGAAGCACCAATAAAGTCCTTTTTGACACGAAAGGACAGTGCCAGGGAGAGACCCCAAGGCGTGAGGAGCCCAGAGGAGCTGTGGGAGCAGAGCAGCTCAGGGAGTGCTGACGTCCTTTTTGTGTTTGACTTCTGGTTAATTAAAGGCCAAGTCCTCACTCCTGTGCCAACTTCCCGAGCGTTTGCAAACATCTGGGAGGGAATTAGGTGCTTGTACAAACAAGGACTGAGCGTCAGGAGTTTGAGCTAGGCAGGGTGCCCTTTCCACGTGGCTCTGCCAGCAAGTCTCAAGCTGATCTCTAGTGCCTGCAGGCTCTGAGCTCAGGTGTGCTCCTGCCCTTCTGCTGATCCCCCCACAGCACAGCCTGTCTCAAGCTGCCCTTGAGCTGCTTTAGTCAGGAGTTGTACCCAAAACAAGGCCAGGGAAATGAGCTAAACTTTTTCCTGCCCTGTGGAGGGCAGGTTTGCACAGCAAAGAGGTTGTTCTCTGGTCCCTGCAGCTCTTTTTGAGTGGTGACACTGAGGAAGAAGCCACAGTGATGGAGATGGATAATGTCCTGCTCTAAGGGTTGGAAGAAGCATCTCTGGGTGAGATATCAAACTCCTGTGTGAGACACACAAGCTGGTAAAGGAACCCACCCTAGTGCCAGTGCCATGTGGCTGGAGATGTGGATGTTGGTGGCTGCTCCATCCCAGCGCAGTGACCAGAGCT
>NW_008657413.1:3226-5628 GCF_000695815.1 Acanthisitta chloris | reverse complement strand
AAGAGCTGAAAATCCTCGATTTATTCTTAATCTAGAATATTTAAGGATGCCCATGCTGCCCCTGAAGGAGATGGGGCTGCTGTGAGGGTTGGAGATGGATGGGGTAGGACACTTTCCACCACTGAGGTTCTCTGATGCAGAGGATCTCCACGATGACCTTATTCCTCCTGGTGTTTGTTGTTCCAGGGACAATGATCCAACCCAGGCCCTGATGCTGTACAAGCAGCAAAGAGAAGGTTCCACTTCTCCATACCTTTGGCCCCCTCAACCAGCAAAAGGTCCTCTAAAATGTAAATTTGGGTGTGCAGAGATGCTGTTTCCACAGAGGAGAAATGTCACTAGAGCTGGTTTGGGGTTTAGATCCTCACTGTGAAAACAAGCTGGAGCTGTTGTGGTGACCCCAAGGGCTGGTGTGTGTCAGAGAACACCTGCACTGATGATTCTGCTAATCCCCAGGCAGGAGAGAAGGGCTTACAGCTGGAGCCACGCTGCTTACCTTCAGATCCAAGCTTTCCCAGAGGTCTGGGAGGGTTCTGGATCCCAGGTGCTCCTCCATCCTCAGCTCAGGAGGGGGAAGGTGTGGATAGGTGGTGGGAAAGTCGCTGCCTGCAGCAGGGTTTGTTTCCTGGATGTGCAAGTGGAAGTGTGTGAGACCTGCAACACTCGTGTTGACTGTTTGGAGAGACCTGTCCCCTCTGGGGAGGGAAGGAGGGAAGGAGCTTTCCCAAGGCTGAGCTGGAGCCCTGGGGCTGCCGTGGGCAGTGATGCTCTCCCAACACTCTGCAGGTGCTCCCACCACTGCCCTGGCCTGGCCAGGCATGACCAGCAAGAGACACAGCCCAGGTTCATATGGTGCTGAGCTCTTAAGGATGAGGCAGAGTAGACAGGTATGCCACAGCCTATTTTGGGCTGCCTTTTGGTGGCTTTTTGCCTGGTTAGGAATTCACTCCGTACCCTCCTTGCTCCAGGGCTCTCTGCTGAGGCTCAATGCCAACGTGACTCATGCCTGTCTCGTGCTTTCATCTGGCCCCTTTGCTCTTCTCCCTCACTCCAGACTCTTTCACAGCACTCCCTGCTCATCCTGGACCTGCCCCATCCTGCCTCCCTCTGCTCCCAGCCCAAGGCAATGGGGAGATGGTGTGTTTCCAAACTGTGGGACAGGAAAAGCTTTGCCTCATCCTTACTCCGAGACCTTCTCTGCTCTCCAGCAGCTCCCACAGAGTCCACTCTGGTCCTGGGGTGGATCCACTGTGGAAGACAGATCTGGGAGTGCTGGCAGTAGGGACCTGCAGCTTTCTGGTTTGGTTTGCCATTCCTTAAAACAAACCACAAAGGGAGAGGAGGGATTTTTATAAAGCAAACCACCCTAGATCCATATCTCTTGTGCAACACATCTTGTATTCTCACCTGCTTCCCTCTGGGGCCTTTGGATGGCTTGGAAGGTTTACTGAAGGCTTTGTAATTACCTCTCCTTTGCTCCAGTGAGGAGATTACTCCACTGAGATGTTCACTGTGGAAGGAATCAGAGAATTTTAGGGGTTGGAATGGACATTAGAGATCACCCAGCCCCAACCCCCTGCCCTGGGCAGGGACACCTCCCACCAGAGCAGGTTGCTCAAGGTTTCATCCAACCTGGCTGTGAACACTACCAGAGCTGGGGTAGCCACAGCCTCCCTGGGCAACCTGTGCCAGTGTCTCACCTTTATTTTTCCTAATATCTAACCTAAATTTCCTCTCCTTCAATTTGAACCCATTACCCCTTGGAAGATGCAACCTGTGGCAGGAGGAGGAGGAGGAATGAGGATCTTTCTGCCTCTCCCTAAAACACACCAGAGCTGGCAAGAGGTGACACAAATATCACTGGCTCTGTCTTGGATGGAGCTATAAGTGAGCAGGGCCCTGTGCCTGCCACGGCTTCCCAGTTGGAGGAGTGGGAATGGGAGGAACTGGTTGCCTCGTGCTGGAAGCCAAAAGGCTGTCAGGTTGCTAAGCAGTGCTCTGGAAGAAATTCATGCAAGCAGACAGGAGTTGTAGCAGGGCAGGACGTGGGAGAGCACAAAGAGAAACCCAGGCAATGCTGCTAAATTGGCAGCTGGGGCTCTGGATATAGCAGGGACGCAGTGCAGAGCCTCCACCTCCAGCAGCACGAGTGACAGCACTGCCAGCCCACGTGGAGCTCGTGCTGGATGCTCATCCTGCAGCATGAGCTAAGGGCCAGTGCAAACCCACTGCCTGCTTCACACCCCCTGGGAAATGCAGCTCTAAGATGGATCAGAGCATTAGGTTTTGGGTTGATTTGGTTTTGGGGTTTGTTTGATTCCCCCCTCCCCAATAAAATCAAAGTTGGGGTTTTATTAATGATTTTTCCCTTCCAGGTTTCAGTTTTATGGGGGAGAATGTAG
>NW_008657413.1:0-3163 GCF_000695815.1 Acanthisitta chloris | reverse complement strand
GAATTTGGCTTGAGGCAGGGAGGAAACAGAGCTTGACTTTCCTTAGAGGAACAGGGAAAGGTTTTTGTGGGCATGGGATCAAACAGGCTAGAAAATGGGCAAAGAGGCTCAGTTGAGCCCATTGCCACCAGCTGAGCCAGATCCTGCCCCTGAGTGACTGGAGGTGGTGATGGAAACAGCTGGAGAAGGTTTGCAGCCCTATGGGCAAGGTCTTAACCCTCAGGTTAAGGACTGGAGGTGGTGATGGAAACAGCTGGACAAGGGCAAGGTCTTAACCCTCAGGTTAAGAGCACCCACAGCACCTTTTGGCCCTGGAGCTGGAAGGAGAATGCTCAGGAGCCCCAGGTTGGATCACACATGTCCTGGGATGTGGTTCAAGCTCTTCTGGAGCATCACTGAGCAGAAAACACATCGTTTCCCTGCGAAGGTGTGGGTGTATCCTGTCCTGGTGCTGCAGGTGATGCTGTAGCTCCCACCTGGGGGAACTCCCTGGGGTATTTCCCTGGGGATTGAAGGGTTAAGGGCTCAGCAAAGCTTAATGAGCAAACAAGCTCAATTAAAACAGCTGCCTGGGCTTGGTTTGGCCTTGCTGTGTGACTTACTGCCTCATAATCAGCTTTCTAAGGAGGCACAAGTCCATTCCCAGCAAGGCTGGAGCAGGGAAGAACATCTCCATGGAGGAACGAGGCTGAGGAGTGAGTGGGTTTTGCCCATCCCTTGCCCCTCGGGGCTCAGTGACCCCAGGATTGGTGCTTGGCTCTAGCATGGACTTGGGACAGGCTGTTTGCAGGGATGTACCTTTCCTAGGAGCTGCTCTGTGCTGCCTGTGCAGGTAAAACACTTTGCTGTCTGCTTTGCCTTGCTGGGGGAAGGTTTCCTGGGGATGAATTCCCTGTGGGAGAGGATGGGGGTGATGGTGTCAGGTCAGCTTTGTTGTTCTGTGCTGTTTGATCCAGGAACTGGGCAGTGGTACAGAAAAAAGCTTATCCTCCCCTAGAAAATCCACCCAGATAAAGCCTCTTTTGGCTTAGAAAGTGCCTGGTGGGAGGGGGGAGAAATCAGATCCACGATCTGACATCCATGGGTGTGTTTGCTGTTGGAAATGTTGGTGTTTCTCTGTGAATTCCCCTGAATTCCCCCCCCAAACTGCAGCTTCACAGCTCCTTGCTAAGGGGGCTGAGAGCTCTGCAGCTTCTCCTCTCTGCTATTTCAGACCTCAGGTTGTTCACAGGACAACAACAGGCTCTGAGATGCAATTCGAGGTGTCATCTCCATGGTCTCTGCCCTGTGGTTCCCACCTGGGGCAGGTGAGGAGAACCTGTGAGGTTTCTAGCAGTAGTGTCAAGAATTTCATGCAGGATGTGGGAACTTCACGAGGGGAATTGTGCACTGAGGAGGAGAAAGGCTGTGCAGCACAGTGGGAACGAGTTTGACAACGTTGTGTAATAAGCAGAGCTCCTCTGGTGCACAGCTTTAGGGCTTAACTTTCATAAGCACCTGAAACCACCTCTGAGCTGAGCTGAGTCAGTGCAGAGCAGCCCTGGAAAACTCCAGCCTTTCTCCTGCTGCTCACTGGGTAGTGATGTCCTCGTGGCACTGGGTAATTCTGCTCTTTCCTGGGGTGAAATAGCTTTGAGTATCAACAGCTCCTGTCTGACCTGAGCATCACACCTGCTGTTTGGCAAAGGATTTAACCTTACTACAGCTTCCCTGCATGGCTGATTGCCTCAAAACCTCAAAAGAACGAGGGCCTCAGACAAATATTGAGTGCCACAGTCAAATATTGAGGGCCCCCCAGTCAAATATTGAATGGGGATAGAGGTTTGTGGGCTGGATTGGCCACTCTGTGCTTGCTGTAGTTGCTGAACTTCCTCACCTGCCCCAAGCACAGAGGTTGTAGAGGTTCTTTGTGTCCATAGACGTAAAGGTTTGAAACCAGTGCAGCTCTGTGAGATTTTGGTGCAGGCTCAGGTAACCTTTAACCAGCCTAGGAAACAAGAGGGGCTGCATGTTTTGGCATGTGCAGCCTGACATGAAATGCTGCTTCAACCCTTTTCTCCTGTGCCAATGGGTGGGAATCCATGGAGGGAATGGGAGGGAAGGGGCAGAGCTGCTTTCTTGGTGCTTCACCCTCTGCTCACACTGCCTGATCCAGTGGGAAGGAACTGATCTCAAACTGGTATGGAGTGGTTTAGATGGAGATACCTCCAAGGCTCCAGGAATGCTGGAGAGGGACTGGAGGGACAGGACAAGGGGGAATGGCTTCCCACTGCCAGAGGGCAGGGTTAGATGGGATATTAGGAAGGAATTCCTCCCTGTGAGGTGCTGAGACACTGGCACAGGTTGCCCAGAGAAGCTGTGGCTGCTCCATCCCTGGGAGTGTTCCAGGCCAGGTTGGATGGGGCTGGAGCAATCTGGGCTGGTGGAAAGTGTCCCTGCCCATGGCAGGGGATGGAATGGGATGAGCTTTAAGTTCTTTTCCAATGGAATCCATCCTGACCATGGCAGAGCAGATTCCTGTGGCCAGGAAGGTGAGCAGGGGCTGTTTAACAAGCTTCAGGGTGATTAATGCTCCTGCTGTTCCTGCAGCCAGCCCAGAGTCCTCTCTCTACCTTCTGCTCAGCCTGGGGACACCAGAGGCATCAAAAGCCTCTTTGCCACCGTCGTGTTGGGCTGGGGTTGAGCCAGGGAAAACATCTGGGAATACTGAACATCTGCAGAGCCTTCCTGGGGTTATCAGCCAGGTGTGCTCCTGAGCCAGGTGTCCTGCTGCCACTACTCTTTTTCCAAGAGTAGTTACCAGGTTGGCTGGGGAGCTCGCAGGAGTATATCAGCTCTGCTCCCCTGCAAAGGGCATGGAAATACATCTCGATTTGTCAGCACTGCACAAACTCTGGAGTTCTTCTCCTCTATGTACCAGCAGGGAACGGTGACCCTCGGGCTGTGCCCTGATCTTTCACTGCCAACCTCTGTGCCTCTAAACTCTTCCCCTTTTCCCTCTGCTTTATAAATAGAGGCGATTTTCCTATTTTTTTTCCCCATTTTCACGCGCTGCCCTGAGCCCCATTCTCTCACTCCAGGAGACCCATACCGTCCCTCCCCAAGCCCCGTCGTGCCCGAGGCACTCCCGAGGGACTCTCTCCCGTTCCCACCGCCGTCCCCA
>NW_008657412.1:0-4463 GCF_000695815.1 Acanthisitta chloris | reverse complement strand
GGGGAAGTAATTGAAACCAGCCGTGAGAAGAAAGACTTGGCAGTGACAGAAGCTAACGATGAGCCGGCAGTGTGCACTAGCAGCCCAGACAGCCAATTGTATCCTGGGCTGCATGAAAAGGAGTGTGGCTAGCAGGTCGAAAGATGTGATTCTTCCCCTCTGCTCTCGTGAGACCCACATTCAGGTCACAGTAGGAGTTAAAGGTATGCAGGCTTCTACAAATCCATTTTGCTTGAGTATGATTCATTATCATAGGTAAATTGGGTATAAGCATGGTAAGGCGCCCTAAGGTACAAGGACCACCCACGACTTTGGCAGGAAGCCCCTGCCATGTGCGATCGCCACAGATTAAAAACACTCCTGCAGGTAATTTGTGAGGGTAGTTATCAGATGGTGCTTCATAGATTTTGTTGTCATAATCCAAAATAGTGGTATTTAACCACATAGAGGCATTTTGATATGCTAACTGCCATGGGGGCAAATTCTGGGTCATATTAGACCTTTTGTGCTTTCTTGTATAATTAAAATAAATGCATGCATCAGCTCGTATGGACCCTAAAATTTCCACTTCCTGTGGAGATAACGCCACAGGCAATCTATCATCCCAAGTATCTAAATCATCTAGGCAGTCTTTCATCATTAAGCTCTGGTTAAGGCATTTATTGCGGCCCCATGCCTCTAAAACAACTAAAGGAGGATCAATAGGGACCCCTACCAAGCATGTGTAAAAAGGAGATTGCAGTGTGGCCATGGATAAACACAAAGCTGATTGATTCAATGCAGATGCTAGCGTAAGCCAAATATTCTCCACAGAAATTGAAGGCAAAATAGCAACACTGGGGAGGCACCATAACCCAAATATTATGCCACCAACTGACAAGATTGCCTGTGCTCGAGCTTCTGCCGAAAGCGCCGTTGGCATGTTTTTATTGTGGCTTGCCATCGGTGCTCTAGGGCATCCCACTGTTCGGGCACGAGCTCCTCCCTTCCACACAAAAGTGTGACAATATTTGCACTATTGGCACCTCTGTGAAGGATCACAGCATGGGCACTGAACCTTTTGGCAGTGGGCTACACAATACCACCACTGCAGACAGGTTTGACATTTACATAACACCCATGAGGAATGCCTTATCGAGTGACAGACAAAACGGAATATGCGGAGGATCGTGATCACTACCCTGGGATGGGTTGTGATATTGCCAGTCAAGACCTAACAGCTGTCCTGTACAGGTATGATAAGCTCCTGCAACCTGAGAAAGGGGTTCCCCAAATACACTGTGTTGATATTTCCACAAAGTGTAAGAGGTGCCATTAAGTCCAAACCAACGAAATGGGTTCATGCAGTACACTCTTTAAGACGAATCAAGTGGCGATGCTGTCTTGCCCAGGTGGTGTCGCTGTGTCCTCTCCCAAATGGCAATAGGGCTTTACCTGTCGTGCCAGAAACCACTGAGGACCAGAATCTGTGGAGACACAAGCATAACCTCTTCCCCAAGTAAGTAAGTCAAAAGGCCCTATCCACTGTGTAGAGTCTATTTCCTTAATTAAAACCTTGGCCTTTTACATACCTGGTGTATTTGGCAGTGTAAAATGTAGAACCATGGGAGGCTCACAACAGCCTGATGGTATATTTAAAAAGTTCAGAACATATAAAGCCTTGAAGAGGGTTTGTGCAGGTGGCAGGTGGGCGGCACGTTGCCTCTCTATCTGTTGCTTTAATGTGGCATGGATTCTTTTGATAATTGCTTGGCATGTGGAATTATGCGCAATGCCAGTGCTATATTCTATTCCCCAGAGGGACAAAAAATTTGCAACCTGTGCAGAAACATACACAGATCCATTGTCTGTTTTTACCCGATCTGGTACACCTCAAAAAGCAAAGGCAGCTGTATAGTGGGCAATAACATCTGCTGCCTTTTCCCCAGTATGACATGATGCATACATGGCGTGTGAAAAATGTATCAACAGACACATGAACATACTTTAACCTGCCAAATTGTGGCACATGTGTGACATCTGTCTGCCACAGTTGTAGGGGTCATAGACCCTGGGGATTCACCCTAGCTGGAAGCCCTGCTCCTGAAACCTTTTGACAATCTGCACATGCAAGTACAATCATCTTAGCTTGTTCATGAGTAATAGAAAAGGATTTCACCAGTGCTCAGGCATTCTGGTGGAAAAAAATCATGTGATATGTGAGCCTGTTGAAATTTATCTGGTATTGCAGTGTTGTTCATTGCCATGGCATCAGCCTGTCGATTACCTTCAAAGGGGAAACCTGGTAAATTAGTATGGGCCCATATGTGGGTTACAAAATATGGTTGCCTTCAGCTATTTAACAATGCCAATAGCTGTATCAGGCAGGCATTAATCTGATCATTAGTAGTTTCCTTAAGATACGTATTTTCCAACCGTGACACCACACCCACAACATAGGCAGTCAGTCACCACATTGATAGGTTCCAACCATTGAGCAAAAACTTGGACTACAGCATGTAGCTCCACAACTTGAGGGGAGATGGTAACCCATGCTATATCATGAGCCCATTCCCCCCTCTTTTTCATCAAACCACACAATAACAGATTTTCCTGATCGCCCTGAGCCATCTGTATAAAGCATCAGGGCTGCTAAAGTTTGTTCAGACTGCAGAGCAGATGAAGTTAATGTAAACAAAGGCAACAACAACTTGTGCTTTGGAGGGTGAAGTGACACTTGTCCTGAAAACCTGTCCATAGCTATTTGAAAACTTGTGGAAACAGAAAACAGATCATGAAGCATTGTTTTAGTTACAGGCAAGAATATCACATCAAACTGGTGGCCACTTAACATCAATAAGCGATGCCGTCCTTTACTTATCAATGTGGCAAGCAGTTCTGGATAAGTTCTTACTGTTTTTGCCGGTTGGTTGGCTAAAAAAAATCCACTCAAGGATTACCAAGGGATCAGTAAGCAGAGTATTCCATTGAAAAATCAGTCCATAGGACTGATATTGCTGTTCTCTTAAAACTGCATAGTAAATCGGAAGCTGCAAAAAAACCTGGGATGCTTGAAGGGTCTGAATCAGCTGAGTCACCTCTTCCAAGGCTGTTTGGGCTTTTGGTGGTAGTCAACGAGGCAATGACAAGTCAGCGCTCCCTTTTAACAATGCAAATAAAGGCTGTAAAGTCTTATTGTCAATCCCTAACAACGGCCGGATCCAATTTATGGATACAAGTAACCGTTGGACATCATTCAGTGTAGATATATGAGGAATCAGTTTTAGTGTCTGAGGCAGTATTCTTTGTTCTGTGATTCTCCAACCCAGATAATTCCATGGTGATGATATCTTTTGCACTTTCTCAGGGGAGACAATTAAACCTGCTGCATGAAGAGCTCAGATGACAGCCTCATAGGCTTGCGTCAGATGATTTGTCAATGCAACAGTGATCAATATATTGTCCATATAATGATATATAACAGTCTCAAAGCATGACCATCTTGGGGCTGCTAAGGCTCGTGCAACAAACCATTGACAAATAGTGGGGCTATTTTTCATGCCTTGTGGCAATACAACCCAGTGGTAACGCTACATTGGTTCACTAAGAAAGTGCAGATTTGGGAGCATCATCAGGGTGCTCAATGGTATTGTAAAAAGCCAGTCTTTTAAATCATCCACTATTAACTGTCATTCAGCAGGTATCATGGTTGGTGACGGCATACCAGGTTGTAGCTCCTCCATGTCTTCCATAATGCCATTAATTTTTCGCAAATCATGTAATAAATGCCATTTCCCACTCTTCTTTTTGATAACAAATACTGGGCTAGTGTATGGGCTAGTAGAGGGGACAATATGCCCTGCCTCCAACTGTTCCTGTACTAAGTCCTGAAGGTGGCGCAATTTCTCTACTGAGAGGGGCCACTGGTCCACCCAAACAGGGTCCTTTGACTTCCATGTGAGTTTTATGGTGACTTGCGCCTGAGCGGCCCCTATGCAAAATGCGTTTGAAGGGTTAAGTCCCACTGGCTCAAACAATCATGTCTCCATAGCGTAATTGGACAATTAAGCACAAAGGGTTTAATGGTGGCTGTTCAGCCCTTTGGGCCATGGACCTGAACATGGGTACTGCTTTGTAAGGGAGCTGTTGAACTTCCTATGCCCTGCAACTGGGCTGGCGCCGGTGCCAAAGGCCATGCAGCAGGCCACAACGATCGAGAGATAACTGTTACATAAGCACTAGTGTCCACTAGCCCAGACAAGGTAACCATACCGTTAGTTGACTGCAGTTTGCACATAAGCAGGGGCCAACAAGAAGAAATAGCCTGTGACCAGTAGATTTCAGGCACCCCTGGTTTCCTCAGGGGGACCTTTCCATTGGGATGATGATGCTGGATGCTGTGGATTAAAAGAAATTAATTGCGCAAGACGTGCCTGAGGGGATGGTACATGCCAGAGTAGAATCATAGAATGATAGAATCAACC
>NW_008657411.1:48033-72407 GCF_000695815.1 Acanthisitta chloris | reverse complement strand
CCCGCAGCAGGGCGCGGTGGTGAGGTCGCTCCGTGCCCCTGCGTCCTGCGGGAGCCCCTGAGGTGTCACGGGGGCTGCGTTCCCCCTGCGCGTGGGTTAGCGCCGTGCGGAGAAGGTGCGAGGCCGAGGGGAGCTCAGAAAGGGTGCGAGGCGAAGGGAAGGAGATGAGAAAAGGTGCGAGGCGAAGGGGAGCTCAGGAGCCTCTGATTTTGTGTGGCCTGCGAGGAAAGTTACTTGGCCCCTGGTGCTCCGTGTGCCTGTGGTGCTGAGAGGGTTTAACACACACGCACGCACGCAGTGATTTCATGCTAAAACGCCCCTGGTTTTTGGTGTGGCTAAAGGTGTGTTGGGAGTGTGCTTGCAGTTTGCATGGTCAATGGGAAACCAGTGTCATTATCAATATATAATGTGCACATAACATTCAATAAAAAGCTGTTGTAATTATCAGTATAACATGCACGTAACAGCCAACAAAAACCCTGTTGTAATTATCAGTATAACATGCACATAGCATATATATGATATATAGCATAATGCTGATGTGGTGGAGGTGTGTTTTGAGGAGTGGCATATAGCAGATATCCCAACATTCAATAAAAAAGCTGATGTAATTATCAATATGACATATAGCATAATGTTGATGTGGTGGAGGTATATTTTGAGGGTCAGCAGATAGCCAATACCCCAGTCACAATCCACCTCTGGATTGGATTCCCATCCTAAGACACATCTCCACATCAGCCTTAACTCAACTTTGTGAAAAGTTGTCGGTAGTTTACTGTAACATGTGACTTTATCAGGTTTAATGTTGAAAAGACCGTAATTGTTGCCACGGGAGTTTTGTTGTGTAATTCAGTTCATTAATTCTGCTGTTCTGGCAGTTTTTCTCTTTATTGTGTCCATGCAGGATTTGGGTTTTTTCCCATGTTTTATGTGTAGTGAGCAGATAAACAGTTGGGCCAGAAATTATGGCAACTGAAGTGAAAAACTGGAGTGTTTGTAAAAGTTTATTATTAGGTTATTCCAGTAGTCATGGATAAAACCAGGATTGAGGTTCCAGTTGAGCAGTTGGCTCTGAATTGGTGAGGCACCTGCACAGGTTGGCCAGGGAGGTTGTGGCTGCCCCAGCCCTGGCATTGTTCATTCCAGGTAGGATAAAGCCTTGAGCAACCTGCTCTGGTGGGAGGTGTCCCTGCCCCAGGCAGGGGCTTGGGACTAAGGACCATTCCAACCCTATCCATACTATGAATGGGTGTTCAGGGATGTTTATTTAGGGTCATGGCCTGAATTTGCACCGTTTGGCAGTGTGCCCGAGTAGATTTTGCCCATGGTCATGTGTGGTTGATTGGATGGAGGTATGGACACATTCAGGGAGATCTCTCATCCATGCCTGTGGCCTGCTGAAGTCATTCAGCCTTTTGGGTGTGTTGCTAGAGAACTTTGGCGTGTGACATGTGCATCAGCTGCTCTCTAGTAATTGCTCTTTTGCATCTTTTTATCCTGTGGGGCATAGGCAGGAGCTTAGTGCTTGTTGTTAGCAGTGAGGAGAGTGATCCTGTGTCTACTGTGAAATGTAGAGCCCTGGCAGTGTTCAAAGCCAGGCTGGATGAGGCCTTGAGCAACCTGGTCTGGTGGGAGGTGGCCCCAGTGTTACAGCACTTGTTGCAGTGCCAAAATCTTTGTGTTGACTTCATGCTTGGACAGACTCTAATGAAGACCTACATGTAGTTCTCTTAAGGATGTCTGTGTATGTAGCCACAAGACTGATTTTTACTTTGATTTGAGGCAGATTTCCCCTTTTCCCCGGATGGCGATGTTGCGTCAGAGGAGAAATTTAGAGGAAGTATACTTCTGGATAAAATCATGTGTAAGGAGTAGGCAACTCAGTTTCATAGAATATTTCAGAGGTACAAGGCTGTATTCCATTGTAGAACAGTGAGGAAAAGACCAAGTTATTGTCTTGTTAAGACCAGCCCCCCAAAAGGAGTATTTTTGTTTTTTTTTTCTCTAAGTAGAGGAGTGTGCACAAGGGAAATTCTTACTTATTTCTACTGTTGTGAACCTTTAGGCTCTGTTGGTTGTGGGGTGGTTTTGGTTTTGTCCTTTTTCCGATATCAAACCCTGGCTATGTAAGCAGGAAAAGAACGCTCTCCTGTGCACAAGTCCGGGGGGCAAAGTTAAACATATTTTTAGTTTCTGGAAACTTAAAACCTAATGAAAAACCATCCCAAGTTCAATTAGGTATTCCTAGGCTAGCAGTGGAGTGATGGAAGGAGTGCTGTGTGGTGGTTGCCATAGCAGGAGTTTGTCTTTGATATCTTTTGTGTGCAAACTCGTGTCCTGTACTACTAAAAATAGATAAATAAAACATATCACTTGTGCTGTGAAGTGTTACCTCGTTGGGAAGGCTGTTGGGAGAATGATTTTTATATGATATCTTACAGTTCCTTTGAGTATACTTTAATTTTGAAGTAATTAATTTTGAAGGAAACATGTTATTTACTAAGCTACTGTAGTGCAAGTGTTGTTTAACTAAGGCTGTTCACACGCTGGTTCAACGAGGTGTGACTCTTGTGTGCTCTGTTTTCAGCTCAGCTGTTTCCGCTGGAGGTTGTAGCAAGATTTCATTAGTATAATTAAGCACTCGTTTAGTTTGTGTACAGTTTATTGCTATTGTGACTTCAAGCCCTAGAAGACAGGGTGGAAAATAAATCTGAATCTTAGCTCTTTTCTTAAAAAGAATAAATAAATTGCTAATCTTTAATTGGTTTTCAGGTACAAAGTTGGTCCAAGCATGTCACGTGGCAGAAGTGCTGTGTGAGTGCTGTCACTTCACTTCTTTTTTTGTGTAGATGTGTTTTGTGAGAGCAGATTTCCTTCCCTTCCTTCCTCTTGCCCTTGCTTGTTGACTGAAGAGTAGCTGTGCTTCCTAAGCTGTGCTGGGTTTGAAGTGTTGGGACCTAGCTGGAGTGTTTTGGGAAAGGTGCCAAAGTTGGCAGCTTTTCGTTTTGGGAAATGTGCCTAATGTGTATCTGGGTGCTGACAGTGCTAAGGTACCCTGAGAGGAGAACTCAGTCCAGTTGTGTTTACATTTGTGAGGCCTCTTTATAATGTTTAATTATGTAAAGCTCTGATTTCACAGCAGCTGTTGCTGGAGACCCTTTGAAAGACAGTGATGGAGTGGGTCAAATGCAGAAATGCCTTTTCTTTCCTTGTCTCTAAGGAACCCTCCTGGGTACACCTTCTTTCCTGGAGTTGTGAAGTATCCAGGCACGTTACCTACATTCATTTGGGCCAGGGGGATTTGCCTCCTGTTTAATGTGTCATTTTGAGTATATTTGTGACTCCACTGACCTGTAGTTGCTGTAGAAGTTGGGAGTTGGGTGTCCTTGGAATGGTAGTTAACCTCTAATAACCTCAATTAACATATATTTGATAGGCCCTTGATTTCTGTGAAGACCTGAGCAATATGTCTGACAAATTTAAACTCCTGGTTTATTCCCCCCATGAATTCTAGCAATAGCAAGGGAATTGACTGTGTCCATTATTTCCTTACTTGCTTCATAACCATGTACAAGTATTTCTTATCAATGTAAAGCACTATTTTTTTCCCCACCTTTGGACACATGTTTTATTCAGCTGTTTGTACAGGGTGTGCCAGGAAGAGTGTTACAAAGGATGTGGTAAACAGACATTTCTTTTTCTTTCTCCTTTCATTACACAGCTCAAGACGCACATTACCCTAATGCTCTCGGGCACTGAGTAAAAGAGCTGGTTGCCTGTGTCCTCAGCTGTAGGTACAGGACAGACCTTTTAGAGGTGTGTTGTTGCTCCCTGGGCTGCAGCTGTCTCTGCCAGGCAGCTGCACTCTGGTGACCGAGAGCCCAGTGACTGAGGTTCTGGTTTCTTTCCTGCCAGCTCTTACATATATTCATGCCTTCCATAAATTTTTAATGGCTTAGTTCAAGCAGAGGTTTGTTCTCCGTGTTGTGTTAATTTGTCAGGCTGAGGTTCAAACCAGTTTGCCTATTGGATGTGATTGAAACGCGTTTATAAAGATTTGGAGCCGCTGCTTTTGAGTATTTGGCTTTTTAGGGATAGAATATTTGCACTGAAAATTGGATTGAGTTCGTAACACTGGAAGCAGGCTGGAAATGAAATGCATCCCCCCAAGATTCTAACTTCTCTTCCATCTTTTTAGTGCTGTGAAGAATGGATTAATGTGTGACCCAAGTAATAAAAATTCACTTTTAAAAGTCTATTAAGGCTGTGTTTCTGCTATGAAGACAGCGTGGCTGACCAGGAGGTGCAGCTCTACAGCAGTATTGAACCCTCATGTCTTCAAGCCAGTCCAGTGCCTGCTTTGAGCCTGCTAAGTGCCCCAAACATGCACAACCAAAAAAGCTGGCCCTGAGTATTTCAGTTGGGGCATCATAAATGAAGGATTTGGCCTTTATCTCTCTCTGCTGCAGATATTAATTTGCCAGAAGACAGCTACATGATGCCTTAAAGGACTTCACTGCTGTGAAGATAAATACGAGTATTGGGTTTGTGTCACCTCAGTGCCACAGGATCTTCCTCTTCTCTTGTCCTCTGCCCAGGAGAAAGCTAATTAATTTTGTATTTATTAACGTGGCATGTGGTAAATGAGAGCCACAAGTTACATACTGAATAGTAAAAATGTGCTTCAAAAATAAGGGGGGGGCAGGGGAGGCAAATAAATCTAAACACTTGGCATGGTTTTGGGCTGTATTTGTTAACTGTGCTCTTGGTCACAAAACAGCTGAGACCTTGAGAAAAGATTCTAAATAAATGCAGATATGTGATCTGGGTTTTTCTTTCTCTTTGTTGCATTTTCTTTTGCGTATTAACATTGGTAAGGGTTTCACACCCCAACTTGGGTCTCATCCTTCTGAGAATGGTCCCTTACCGTTTGCCAAGTATCCTGTTACTTCAGAGGAACACAGTAGCACTATGAAAGGACACTGCAGGCTCAGCAACATATGGGTCAGTGTTTCTGGAGAGTGCAAAGTCTTTGGTCAGATTGCAAAGTACTTTGCCCACAGGAGTCAATGTAACAAGGGTGGATGGGTCCAGGCAGTGAGAGGTACACGGGACTTAAACGTATGGTTATAGTATATAGGTCATGGAGGATGAAGGCTGGAAGGTGCAGGACTGTTGACAAAAAAGAAGTGCTGGTTACTGAAAGTAGCTAAAATCTGTCCTGAAAAGACTGTATCTCTTGTCTTAACAGCTGTGATAGTCCAGATCCTGCCTCTCCATCCTCCAGACTGTATAAATGCACAGGGACACTATAAACAGTGTGTACTCCTTAAGTCTCTGCCTCCATCCCTTTCTATTACACTCATTCATATGGCCAAAATTCCTTCATAGTCTTAATTGGATTAAGCACCTGCTTCTTCTGAGAGCATGTTGCAAGCTCACATCTGGTGCAGGTGTTGCTGCTGCCTGGCTTTGGGTGGTTATACTTTCACTGCCAGCATCCTTTGTCTCAGGTGACTTGATCAAGGGCAAAGACTGCCCTAACAAAAGAGGAAAAAAAGAAAATCAGTAGGGCAGGGTGTGAAAGGATCAGCTGTGAAGCTCCAAAATGATGTATTGACACCTGATGACTGATGGGGGATTCCTGAGTTTATTTGCATGCAAATAGTAAATGTATTCCAGACAAAAATTCAAAGGATGTCCTATCTATGGTTGTGGATAGTGATGACAAAAAATGGTGTACACTGTCTTCATTTAAGTAGCCAAGTATCAGGATCTGTGACTTGCAGTTGCTGAGTTGTCTTCCCACCGTCCTGTTTAGAGCTTCAGAATTTTTTATGTCCTGTCTCAGTATCACATAAGATTGGGTGATAATTTCTGGGGAAAAAGCCCCAAGTAGCTTCCTTGAGGAATTAAATAGAGTGAGCCTGTTGTCCCTTGGTAAGAAAGGGAGAAATCCAGTTCTTGCTTTATGCTGAAGGTGTTGATTTTGGTTTCTCCAGTTACGTTGCTGTTCATGGGTTAAAGGCTCCTAGAGGCTGCCTGCAGAGGCATCATCTGCTTCATAATACAGGCTGACATGTGGGGTTTTTATTAAGGTACTGTGAATGTCTTAAAGAAAATTACAGTGCCATTATGTGATTTAATTTGCTGCCATAATGTCCCTTCTGCAACAACAGCCTCTTTTTACAGTGTGTATATGTGTGTGATGCTGTTTATTTCTCTTTGTAGGGGAGTATGTCAGTAGCTTCTTTATCACTGCTGAAAACTGGTGATGGTTTGCTGGGTATTTGTTATTTCTTTTTGTCTACTTACTGCTTTCATATTGTTTCTTCCCCGTTCTGTTCTTTCTTATGGAAAAGGTAGTGAACAAATTATTAGCACTTATTCTTGTGAGTACACTTATAGTTTAGCTCAATATGTAGGTTATTGGCTCAAGGTGCAACAAGAAAAACAGGTGAATTAAAGGCTTTTTTTTCCCAACTTCTTCTACATTTTGTTTTCCAGTTAAAATAGCAAGAGTTAGTGTGGATGTTGCAGGAAAAACTACACAAATTGTTACTTTTATTGCTAACATTTCTAAATCCTGACTACTCCAAAGATGTTATGCTGCTGAAAAACTAAGGTCTTACCAATGTTGGTTAATGTTCTAGAGCCCTTAATGGAGAACATCAGAGACTTCATGAAAAAGGGGAATAAAGTCTCCTCATGTTTTTTGAGGGCTGAATACTGACAGGAAGACAGGCTGCCAGGAGCTGGAAGATGCTTAAAAAGCATCAGAAGAAAGGAAAAGCAGAATTAATGCTGTTCTGCATGTAAGAAGGCTTGACAGATAATGTCCAGGGCAGAAGGCTTCAAATGAACCTAGTGCAAGGAAAATACTGCTGTATAATTACAGGCGTTGCTGAGTTGAACAACTCCCTGCTAATCACATTTAATTAATACAACCCAGTTGCAAGGTGATTATGGGTGGTTTGTGTAAGTGTGTAAGAGCAGAAGGACTGTTCTTATGCTCTTTATAACAGAGACACCAGGTAGTCACTTCTTCTAGCATGATGCAAATCCATCTGAAAGCAGAATTAATGGATATAGTGGATTAGGAGGTTATGGGAATTTTCCCATAGCTCCTGAAAGTGTCTGCTTTGGCCTTTCCATGGTTTAGTCTCATATTACCTTTTTCCATATTAGAAGGCTTAATAGAGACTCATGTTGACTTGTATATTCAGTTACCATTGGACTTACTGCTATGGTACAACAGTTCTATACATGTGTTTGCTTTGATATGCTATTCAGGGTACTAAATTTGGAGAGTGTGTTCTGGCGTTCTGTTGATCTGTAATGTGTTCTGGGGAGGCAAGTGCCTGGAAACTGTTCCAGCAGAGATGAGTGGAAGTGTTTCTGGAGCTCTGGAGTAGAATAAAGGGTAGCTGAGAATCATGATGTTACTGAAGGAATAAAAGAAGCAAATTCCCATTTGTGTGAAACCGCTGTTGGAGATTATTGAACATGATATTTCTCTATTTTCTCTAAGCTATACTGTGTTGCTCATTTTGGTTTTAATGCATGGATTTTTTTTCCCTTCAGTTCTATAGGTGCTGGTGTAAAAACAGTGTAGCAATGGATCAAAGAAAAAATGATAGTTTTGTCCCAAGTATCACACAGCTGGAAGACTTCCTAACAGAACATGACTCCAATGTGGTTTGGCTGTTAGTAGGTAAGGTTAATCTACTCTGTTTGGGTTAAATTTCTTTTATAATACCATAACAAGGGATTAGCATGACAGATAGAATAACTTCATTATACCTATATGTACATACCTACCTTTTAATATGAGGTAGTTTGAAAAGTGATCTAAAGGCTGTTCTGTTTAATGACACAACTTATAGACTAAATTGTGTGCCATAAAAACCCTTTAAGCCAAACTATTGTGTAATCAGTTATGAGCTGGATTTGTAAGTGTGCCTGATTTGGGTATGCTAATTCTTTTATAACACTAGTGCTATTGCTTGTATTTCTGTAGATACTTTTGTTTTCTGAATCTATGAACAGGTAGAATTATTTTCCAGTAGGCCAAACTCAATGAAAAGGACATAGGCCAAGTAGCTGAGGGTGCTTTCTATATATTTTATGTTTCACTTGTAATATAGTAACATGTAGAGTTTGTACTCCACATAAAATTCCATGTTAAATCAAGATGAAAATAAGGGAAATCACCATGCTGATAGTTGCTTATGGTAAAATGTGGAACAGATGTAAAAAAATTTGCCTCTGGAGTCTTTGTCTTGAAACGTAGAGATGTTCAGGTCTTTCATCAAAGAATAAAATTTCTCTTATTTTCCCTCTCTACGCTGGATTTTTAAAGCAAACTTGGTGATTCTACTTGCAAAGTAGGTGGGATGTAAACAGTCCCATGTAACAGCTAAGATTTGCTTTTCTTTCTTATTTGCTTGAATTAATTAAACTACAGATCTTTGCTTCGTAGAATGGTGGGTGGAACTTCAAGAAATCATGTAGTCTGTCCCCTTTTTCTACAGGCAGAATGACCTAAATACAGTTATGCAATTTTGGGGACCTGCTGCTTTTTCCCAAGTTTAAGAAAGCACCTAAGATTCTAGAAGCAATGAGGCAAGCAACAAAAGAAAGCTGTGTAGCCTCTTGTTGTTATGAGGTTTGGATAGAAACTTATTGAAGTAACTGGGTCAGTTAATAAATATTACTGCAGAGACTGAATTTGGGGAGGGAAAAGTCAAGGCTATGATTTGTGGCAGAGGTGAGACTGGTGGTGAACTAGTGGATCAGGACTAGTGCCTGGAAACTGCCCTAGTTTGCTGATTTTTCTCAGTATGTGTCACGTGGAGAGGGTACCTTCTTGACTTCAGGTAGCTACAAGTGTCTACTTGAACTTTAATCTCAAATTAAACTTTATTACTGGAATGGATCCTCTGAGTGTGAGTCATTCCACCTTTCTCCCTACATCGATGGTGGACAGGCAGTGAGTATCTTACTCATCTGAAAGTGAGGGGAGATAAACTCCTTGGAGTGTACCTTCCCTGAATGCCAAGAGCAGTTTCTTTCCTGGAGTGTAGCTTTAACCCTCCCTGCCTTGTTCCTATGCAATCACTCACAGGGATTGGGTTTGTTTTACATGTCAAGCAGCTTTCCTGCCTGAGGGTATGAGCTACTTGAATTTTGGTTACATTGGATCCTTTTTCAGTAAGGAAAAGACAAAGTCATGCAAAGCTTTCTCTTCTGCCTCCTCATCTTTCAGCAAAGCACAGGCACTGTTACGAAGCAAAAAATTAAGGGGCAGTAAAAGGACAGATTGTTCTTTTAAGTTTTTGTGTAAATCTACTTGGAGTTTTTTTGAGTAATCATCCAGACTCTGCAGAGTGAAGGTGTCATGCCTGTCTGCCTTTTGCACTTCACAAAAGACACAGTGTCTGAGATTTTCAGCATGAAGTACACACATAAATGAAGAACTTCTGTTGCAAAGTTCAGTTTTCTTTCCCACTCTCCTTTGGATGAAGCAGAATGGTAATTATCAGTAAAGTGAGTTTGAACTAGTCCATTCCCTGGCAGTGCCATTCCTTTTGGGTTTGTCCTTCTGGAAGCTTTGAGAACCCTTGCAGTTAGAAATAGGTTACTAGCTCCTAATCAACTAAAGTAAAAATTACTTTGGGGATTAGCAGACCTAATTTTTTTTTAAAACATGTTTCTCATTGGATTGCAATTTCCTTTTTCCCTATCAAATACCATACTTGAACTGCTGACAGATTTCTGCTAACCCAAGGACTGGTACATTTCTCTCAGTATGTAGCAGCTTAGGAAACAGTTCCAGATGTGATAATATTGTTCCCTGTGATATGAAAGGACTAGAAATTTAAGTTCTAGTTCACAGTCTGGAGGAGAGTAGAGAAGCAATGTAGTGTGACTTTTGTGGTGTTGGTTTGTTTTTTAGGGTGTTTTGAAACAAATATCCATGTGGGATAATGCATGTTATGATTTGATCTGTAATATTTAAGTGCTTAGATGATGAGGGATGTGATGGAATATGTGGTGCCTTCTGCAGGTCCTCTGGAGGACAGTTTTTTTTATATTGAGGAATGAAATAGTACTGAAGAATCCATATTTTTCTGGACTTCCCGATTCCTTTTTTATCTCCCCCTATCTCTCCACACCCTTCTCACAGCATCTTTCATCTCTCTGAAAACACCCATTAAAGTGGCCTGCCAGTTTCAAATTTTTTGGAGAGTAGGAAGAACATTGTTAATGCCTTATAGTCTTACTAGGTAAGGTTTTTATCTAGGTCAGTGTACTTTAAAAAATGCTTTAATTAATTGTAATCTATCTACAGCAACAATCTTGTCCTGCGGATGGATTATCTACCTAACTTATTATAATTCCCGGAACATTGGACTCATTTTAACGTTGGTTCTTAACAGATTATACAAAAATGGCTACATCCACATTGGTAAGTTATGATTAATGCCAGTGTTTATCCACTGCTTTCTATTATACCTCACTTTGCTAAAACCTTGAAGTAAAATCAGTTTCTTTTGTTTAGTAATTGAAAACACTCAGTATGGAGTGGATTCGGAGGGACCCAGTAGAGTATGAAGTCTTGGCTGTCTGTCCCAGCACTGTCCTTGCTTTCTAAATAAGCTGTCAGAACAACTAATCATGTTAATCCATACTGGGACTGTGACATGTAGCATTGATACTGAACATTTGCATCAAACTCCATTAACTTGTTACTGAAATATTTTTTGCATAAAACAGGTCAGCCCAAATCACTTGGGCACTCACCCACATTACAGAAATATCTGGTGCTGAGTCACAGAGGGCTGTACCTCACAGCCTCACTCTGATGGCACTTTTAATTTGCTTTCATTTACTCCTCCATGCCTTCCTCTGTCTGCTTCACAGAACAGCAGAGACTTCAGTTCTGGACTTTTTCTGCAACTATTGATCATACTTGATACCAAAAAATTCCCATCCACACCTGCCTGCCAAAGACACCTCTGCAGCTCATTTGCTTATGTCCTCAAGAATCTAAGAGCTCAATTCCAAACCATCTTCAACTCCAGCATTTTGAAGAGCAATATAGATGAAATACCTATTGGCTGCTACACTTGATCTATAGGCTTTTATTAAAATTTCTCTGTGAAATTGCTATTAAGTAAAGACAGCTGGAGATAGCTGGCCAAATGCATGGTATTCCTTATAAGCTTAATCAGTAAGTAGAACATAGCATTAATTAAATCCCATGATTTACAGCTTTGTTTCAATCAATTAATGTTGATTTTTATTTTTTTTGTCTAAACCATGGTTTACTTAGCTTTGTGTGGGTGAGGTGAAAAGCCTTAGGAAAAATCTGGGCTATTGCATTACCTGCTGGTCTTTTCATGCTTATTAATCCTTCCTGCTGTAAACACAATTTGGCACAATAATTGGCCTGCAATTTTTGTAGCCATTTAAAATTTGAAAGACTGTTCTGTCAGGAATCTTTATTTCTCCCATTACAGTCTTGCATATAATGGCTTGAAACTATAAATGTTCAAAATAGCTTTTTTACCTTTCCACAAGCTTTGCAAGGCACCTGTAAGTTTCTGGGTGACTAGTGTGTCTCAGGGGGTTGGTTGTGTTCTTGGGTAGTGCCAAACTTAGTTAGTTGTGTACTTTGTCTTGTATGTTCTGAGTCTCTGACTTCCCTTCTAAGGGAAGGCTCAAGATACCCAGTTAACTCATTCTGGATAGCTGAATACTGTATCATTTCTGTTGACAGAATAAAACATCAGCAACTTTAGGCTAATGTCTGATAAACACTTTATCCCATTAGGCTCCTTCTCATTCTCTGTGCTGTCTGGAAAAGTCATGGTGCGTGAGATCTATTTCATCACAGAAGACATGTCCATCAGGTACTCACTTCTCTTCCAAACAGAGATTTCAAATACAGTACATTGGATATGTCTAAATAATGCATGTCAAAACACAGTCCTGTGAAGAAGCAATAAATATATCTGTAAATGGTAAAAATAAGCTGACTCTTTTGATCGTGATATTTAACATTTAACAGCTCATTCGCTGCTTTAGCATTGTCATTTGGAAATGAGTACTGAGTATGATTCTAGTTGTCCTGAATATTTGTAAAAGAAAACAAATGGAGTGTGAAGGAGAACTGTTTTTTCATTCATGCCTTTCATTCCCTCATGCTCTTGCTTTTAAGTGTGGAAGATTCATGTTGGCTAAGTGGTTTGCATTTATTTGCTGGGGTTAAGATAATTTGTTTCCTGAACTGCAGACTAGCAAATAGTTTGTAATTTTGGTTCTTGGTGTCAAATTGGGAAAGGCTCGAGATGGCAGTGGGTATGAGGTTTTATACAAGTTTCAGCTAAGGCAGTAGTTGTATAACATTATGGTGTATTGATGCTGCAATGCTTTGTGCTTTAATATTGCTGGTACACTACTGCAGCTGCAGATCTCTGCACTCTGCATAAGGCAACATGTCATGCACACAGGACGTTGAATTATCATTCTCTTAACTTCTGTTCTATCTGATTTATTTGATTCAGAATTCAAGATGGATTTATCATTTTTCGCTGGTGGAAGATGTACAACCCTAAGCAGAAACAGCATGGTAGGTTCCCCTTAAAGGTTTCAAAGTTTAAATAGTCTACAGAAAAACACTTACTTTACACAATCACACGTGTGTAATTGATCTGTTAATATGTACCTGAAGTACATTGAATCATCAGAGGGTTGTGGGTTCATTTAACTGGCTGAGCCCTCATAGCAGACTAGAACACTACCATGAAATAAATACAGAATTCATTATCAGGGACATGAACCCTTCTTAAGACAAACCATTAATCTTAATAGTTGCCTTCATTAGCTGTAGTCCAAGGATAATTGCCTCTGCATTGAAGTTTATAATGGTGATGAATAGAGATGTATCTTGTGCTGGAAGTGATTTTAGTTTCTGAGTTTCAGTGTTGTGCTTTCAGTATTTTAGCAAAACTGTTGCAGTGGGGGATGTTCTTTGGTATTTGGCAAGCCCATGCTTTAGGTATAGAAATGGGGAAGTGTGAAAAATTAATTTCTTTTTCTTCTTATCTGTGGCTGAAGAAGGATGATTAACACCAGATGCAGGAGATGAATTGTATCTGTGCAAAACACTGTGAGAAAACACAAGTAGCCCAGGGATGTGTGCTTAATCATTTATAGGATTAGAGTCTTGTCGGATGAGTCTCAGGTCCTGCCTCTCTTGACTTTTGAAACTATCACAGCTCCACTGCAAATTCAAGGCAGTCCAGAAATGGCAACTGTCTGCAATTGAGGAGGAGATGAGTTGAGAGGGTCATTGACCTTTGGAGGGCTTTCTTTTCCCTATCTTGCCTTTGGAATTGGCCTCTGATGGTGTGAAGCCTCTTAGACTTGTCAGCAAGCTTGTACACCACTCTGTGTAGTGATACGAATTTGGAAGAGCTGCTCTCTTCTATTTATTGAGGCACTACTAACCCTCTGAGGTGATAGGGCACAATTCAAGTTATTCTCATGGTAGTGAGAAGACTAATTCAAGAAGTGGAACCTGGTTTAAGGTTTAATTAGATTTTTCCAACCACAGGTTATTGTCCAACAGGTTTTCGTAGCATTTTCTTCATCTGCTAGTTAAAACATATTTGTCTAGTGGTTCACAGAATGAAAAAAGGAATTGAATTTAATGCGGTAAATATAGTTGTGTCTGTCTTCTGTGGTGGTGTTTTTGCTTGGCAGTATTGCAAGTCTTCAACCTTTTCTAGTTTTCATTTAAAACTACATAATTAGAGTACAAATACGCCAAGTAACCAAGGAGGTTAGAGGTGTACAGGTCTGACAACAAGGTAACATGGCTAAAATACTCTAAAGTGGTAAGTTAAATCATACTGGGACTCGAGAGTAGGTTTTGTACATACTAGGGAAATGAAAGTGGTTTAGGAACAAGAGCTGGAGGATTACGTTGTGAGCAGGGCACACCCAGATGTCTTGGCTTAGGTGCCACAGCAGTTTATCAATTTTCATGTTGTAAAACTCTGTGGTGTAGTTTGAGGTACTTTTTGAAGGGCAATACTGTTTTAAAAAGCAATTGCTCTACTTGTCAGATGTGGCTTGTTTCATGTTCCCATGAGATTTTATTTAGTGGGTAGATTTATGTTAAGTTGTTTGGGTAGGTGTGATACAAACATTGGAATAAATAATGAATAAATCATGCATTTTGATTAAACTCTGTAGGAGGCAAATTTCAAACCCTTAGCTACATCACATTAGTCACCTCGATTACAACAAATGTTGATAAACCTTCAGTATTTTGCTATCAATATGCTAGTTACTTGTACATAACCTATATATTTACTTTGAATCATTCAATTAGATGACATTCAGATTTGGCTTGTCTCTTTCCTTGCCCTTTTTTTTTCCCAAGTGTTTTGGGCAACCAAATTCATGTGTGGTCAGATCTTTTTGTTATTAGGAAAAAGACATAGTCGTCTCTTTAAATGCCCTTTAAGGAGATGAATTGCTACATAAGATTTTATTTACTTAATGAAGTTAAATGCTTGCCTCCAGGAATTGAAAAATTACAGTTGTTTGTGTTCTTGATGATCCTGAGATCTCCTGGATGAGCAATTGTGTATCCCAATCTTTCTCCATGTCATTTCTTTGCCTGTGTCTTTATTGATGCAAGTTCACATTGCCAACAAACGGATCTGATAGTGCTTTTATGAAGACAGGAAGGAACTGAAACTGCTCATTAACTTTTCCCTGCCTCCTGTTCAAGAAAACTGATGTCAGTGCTTTCTGGAGACTTTCATACATTTACTTTTTCTTTCATAATGACATGGAAATTTCTGGTACTTTGAGTGTGAGAGGTAAAAAGTGGGTTGCTGTTGCTGGGGCAGTGTGTTGTATAGATGTGTAGCATCAGAGGACTTTGTTAGCAAAGAGGTATCTCTAAACTTTGGCTCTTGGGCAGCTGCATTTCTTCTCTTGACCCTGACCACAACAGCAATTGTGTTCACTCTGAGCCTTTAATTTCTGGTGTGTTTGGGAAATGTTACCTTCAGTTTGTATCCCCTGTAATACCCAGTGATGCTTCAGCTTCCTAAAGTCTCTTTGACTTAGAGAGACCAGATGAGGTTTTTAGAGCAGCTCAGGTCTCTTGAGTGAATGTGTAATGGGCACTCTTTCAACTGGGTAATTAGGGGGAAATGGTGCGAGCTTTTTCCTCACATTAACCACATAATTAGGTCATACTATCTGAGGCAAAAGTATGTCAAAGTATGTCACAACCAGCTCTGTATACGATCAGCAGATGTTAAACTAGGTTTTAGTATCAGAGTCAAGCTGATATTGCAGTGAACATTTTAGATTTGTGAAAATGTTGACTGATTGTGCAAAATGAGGTTTGTTTTGTTGGTTCTGTGTGTTAATGGTTCCTGTTTCTCTGCAAAAGAAAGCTTTTTCCCAGTTCGGGCGTGCTGTACCACAGAGCTTGGCTAGAAAATCATTGGGTTTTTGAGATGGAATTGATCTCAAGAACTGATATCTGTGCTAAAAAGCAGAAGTTTGCACCGAGGCTGTTATGCATCAAGAGGGATATTTGGTTTCATATATGAGACTGAAACAACTTCACTTACCATTTTGTGCAGCTTCACCTGGGTTTATTTTCAGGTTGTGACCTGTGGGTGCCTTTCAGGTTTTATGTTTTGTAAGCAACTATCTTATCTGCCTAGTTCTACTGATTTGCTTGAAATGGTGTAATTATTTGGCAGAGTTTTTTCCTGCTTTTTAATATGTTCTTCAGCAGCTGTTCCTGGCTTGTTTTTGCACAATGTGCATGTTTGAGAAACTAAATATTACAAGGGAATGTTGAAATAAAACTAGAAACTCTTTTCCTACTGTTTGTGTAGATCCAAAGGCAGAAACACGACTGTATATTATGGTGAATGACTTTGAATTTCATGTGTACAACCGTTCCGAGCTTTATGGACAACTTCAAGAACTATTTGGCTTGGATCCCACAATAATTCCAGCAAAGAAAGATGATGAAAGAGCACAAGTAAATGGGAGGCAGAGAACACGTACCAATCTTGAAAGGTAAATTATTATTAATTTTGCTATTTTGTTGGTGCTTTGTTCTGCAAAGTGCTGAACTAATTGGGTAATGTTTTGTTAACGTATGCTCTGGAGGCCAAAATGATCGAGGCACAGCTGAGAGAAATTGCATTGACAAGCCTGACAGTCTAAATCTTCTTCCTTTCCTCAGACTTCCTACCATAATAATTAAAAAACACAACAAAACAAACCGAATATTCTTGTTTAATGATCAGAGACAGGTTGAAAAATCTGTGTGAAATACAGAGTGGAAAGGGAACAAATGTTGAAGGGGATTATGCTGGCAGAATAATAATGGTTTTCCTCAGTAGAAGTAACAGCTGCTCAAGACATTGAATGGGCAAAATATGAGGATCTATATGGTATTCTGTATAGCTACACAAACTGTTGTTTTTATTCCTCTGCTTGGGGTGCCCCAGAAAGCATGGTGCAGGTCTAGAAGGAGTTCTATGTGGCTGATATGTATTGGTGTCAGATGTTCAATAATAAGCCTCTCTTTGGGCAGAATCTCACCAGACTGATTTATTGTCTGGAGCTGAGAAGATCTAATGAGTCTTTGAGTCCTTCCACTGCTGCTGGCCAGTGGCTAAATTACATAGCAGGCAGCTGCAGGATGCTGTGGCAGTCCTGAGCTTGGTTAAGGGCTGTGCCTCCGAGCCACTCTTTGTGTTTTCATCTTAAGCATTTATTGACAGGTGCAGGAAGGATTTCTGCCTTTGGGGAGGACGTGTCTGGGGAAATGACAAATCCCATGCCTCAATAGGAGTATTTAGAACAAAGTTCCCCCAAGGAAGATTTATTTAACTATTGCTCTGAGTTAAATATGGCACACTTGTTTTCTACCTGTGTCAGCACCCAAGGTGTAGTTCTGTGTGCTTTCTGCTGTCTTTCCAGGCTTGGAGGAGTGGGCAAGTAGTGTGCTACCAGGTCCCTTATGGGAGGCACCACTCTGGGAAGGAGTGTTCCCAAGATCTGTGCACTGAGGACCTCTAGAACAAAAGTTTGGTTAGTTCTGCAGAAAATACAAAATCATAAACCCCTTTTTCCTTTTCCTCTAGTGTTAAAGTAAAAACAGAATCTCAAGACCCTTCTTCTTCATGGAGATCACTTATTCCAGTCATTAAAGTCAACGTGAGCACGGTATGTGAAAAGACCCTGATAATGAAAATATTTAGCAGTAAAAACAAGTCTTGCCATTCATTTTTTCTTATACATCTATTTAAGGTTTTTGGCTTCATGCTTTAAAAAGATTTTAAAATTATACCTCCAGCACTCCCATGACACAGTCACAAATCCTGCTGGTGCTGATGGCAACTTGATTGTGTTCTCACTTTTGGGTCCCATAAAAACCCCAGTCAAACTGTTCTTGAGGCAATAGGAGGAAAAAAAGTCAGAGTTTAATATACAAGGTAGTACTTCTAGATATGCACAGATTATGGCCAGGATTTTTGTCCATGGTCTTTATTTGCTTATAACTGGTTCAGCTGCATTATTATAGGTAAATATATGCAGATGTATGTAAAAGAGCAGTGTGTAATGAGTAATTGGGTTTGCTGTTTGATTCAGGGTCGCTTGGCATTTGGGAATCACTATCAGCCACAAACACTTTGCATTAACTTCGATGATGCCTTTTTGACGTACACCACAAAACCACCTTCAAGCCACCTCGATCAGTTCATGCACATTGTGAAAGGAAAACTGGAAAATGTTAGAGTCATGCTGGTTCCAAGCCCAAGATATGTTGGTCTGCAAAATGATGAGTAAGTCTGGGATGTTTTTATATCCATATTAATTGCTTTAAGAAAATGAAGAAGAGAATGTTGATTGTGTTTCCATGTCTTTATTTTGCTTACTGTTTTTTAGACAGTTGGCTTTTTTACTACTATGGAGGTTTTTCATTTTGTATCTTTGAAACACTTTTGTTTATGGAGAAAAGTACTAGTTTTCTGTTTCATTCTTGGTCTTTATTTTTGTGTGTGTGTGTGTTCTGCTTTGATTAAACACAGAATCTTAGAATAGTGTGGATTGGAAAGGACCTTTAAAGGTCTTATAGTTCAACCCCTCCATGTTCAACTGGATCAGGTTGCTCAGGGCCCTGTCCAACCTGGCCTTGAATGTTTTCAGGCATGTGGCATCCTGCATTCGACTTCTGTTTTCCTTCTCTCAGGTACTATAGCTGTATGCAGGCTTTAGCAGCACTAAATATCTGGGGTTAATACAAGGTTTAAGGTGTTGATTTTTCTAGAGCTGAGTCACATGTGGTTGGAAAACATTTACTTAAGAAATGAGCAGAATCTGTGCAGTACTGGCTATAGTGGAAATCATGTTATCTCTTGAAGGCAGATTGCTGATCCTTTCACCTCTGTGTATTCTGCATCTGTGGGGTTATGCAGCTTTAACAAATGGGAGGGTAATAAGTCCAAGAGAAGTGAGGGTGCTTGCATGAAGTAATAAAATAAACTGTTCATCATTTGACGGTACCTTAATTAGCTTTGTATCAGCCAAACACTGCTGTCCATAATATGCCTTGATATATTATTCAAAGGATCTGTTGTGGATGTGCACAGAATCTTACTCTTCCAACATGGCAACAAAGGAAGTATCTTCAACTAATACTGAAAACAAACAAGATTAAAACAAAATAGGATTAAGATACTCAAACTATTAGCTTTTTCTCCTACTTCCTCTTAAGCATTTTCTTTTTATGCTCTTACTATCCCTGCAGCTCCTGATGGCTGGAGGATGACATATGTGCAGAAAATGTGTTCTAATTTACTGGGTGTATTCAACAAATGACCCAGTTCACTGGAAATGGAGAATGTTTGAATCTTTAGAGCCTGCCCCTCTTATGCTGCTTTGGCTTAAAATTGAAGCTCGGTGTTTTAACTTTGAGAGATTCCTGCAGGCAGTGCATGTATGAAAAGCAGCTGAGTGACTTGATCAAATGTGTAACAGATTGACTAATCAATACAAACATCAGAATCTCACCTTGAAAACTGTCATATTCTATTACAAAGAGCCATCTCAACACCTCCATAATGTTTTCCAAATAAATCCTTCAAAATCCAAGGGGAAAAAAAAGTGCTCGGAAAAGCAGGTTAAAGCAGAATCAGTTTGGAGAGCAGTGACTAAGTCATCAGGCTCAAAGTGGAAGTTCAGGATAGACATTAGGAAATACTTTAACATTATGATGATAATGGAAGTTAATGATAATGAGATTATCTAATTTGTTTTTGCGACTGGCCTGTGGTTGGGGTTTCTAGGGTTCTACCACCTCCATCAGCTGAGTCTGGTGAGGTGTAAGTATTCCTACTGAGGATGGGTTAGGCAGCCTCTTGAGGTATCATCCTCTCCCATTGTCTGTAGAGGTACTTTCATGTGCAATTTCAGCTGAGAATACAGCTAGAAGAAGTGAAACTGTCTTTTTTTTTTGTCTTTTTTTTTTTTTTTTTTTTTTTCATTTCAAAGCAGAGTGGGTTCCTCTGAGCCCCTGCTGGTGGTCGGCTCAGCTGGAGAGGCTGAAGTTACTGACTCACACTGCTGTGCCATGGTGTGCTCACTGACCTGTGTGTTCCTTTTGAGGAGTGTGGGCAGAATAACCATAGCTTTTCCCAGGAACTGCTATTTTTACATCTTTAAATGCTTGCCTTCCCCCTTCTGTTCCTGAACCACTAAACAATTTTTTTCACCTCTTGCTCTACTTGCATCACACTGGGGAGGCCAATTGAATTCTGGACAGAAAAAAAAAGAATAGTGAATAGAAAGTATTTCTTCTTTCATAGAATCATAGAATCAACCAGGTTGGAAAAGACCTCCAAGATCGACTCCAACCCTACGTGGTTACTAGACCATGGCACTAAGTGCCACATCCAGTCTCATCTTGAAAACCTCCAGGGATGGTGAATTCACCACCTCCCTGGGCAGCCCATTCCAATGCCTGAGCACTCTCTCCATAAAAAATCTCTTCCCAATATCCAACCTAACCCTCCCCTGGCAGAGCTTGAGTCTGTGCCCTCTTGTCCTCCTGCTGGTTGCCTGGGAGAAGAGACCAACCCCCACCTGACTCCAACCTCCTGTCAGGGAGTTGTAGAGGGTGATAAGGTCTCCCCTGAGCCTCCTCTTCTCCAGGCTAAACAACCCCAGCTCCCTCAGCCTCTCCTCATGGCACTTGTGCTTGAGTCCCTTCACCAGCCTCGTTGCTCTTCTCTGGACCTGCTCCAGCACCTTAATGTACCTCCTGAACTCAGGAGATCAGAACTGTACACACTACTCAAGGCGTGGCCTCACCAGCACAGAGTCACGGGGCAGAATCACCTCTCTGGTCCTGCTGGCCACACTGTTCTGGATGCCATTGGCCTTCTTGGCCACCTCAGCACACTGCTGGCTCATGTTCAGTTTCCTGTCTATGCAAACTCCCAGGTCCCTTTCTGCCTGGTGCCCTCCAGCCACTCTGTCCCCAGCCTGGAGCTCTGCATGGGACTGTTAGGGCCAAAGTGCAGGACCAGCACTTGACCTTGTTAAACCTCATCCTGTTGCAATCAGCCCATTTCACTGCTGTTATTACTCTCAAAGTAAAATTGATTTCAAGGTTCCTGTTCTGTTGCTTTTGAAGAACTTCTGGCAGTACATGGTCTCTGCATCTGCTGTCTTGTGTATTTTCCAAGGTTTCCTGCCTTTGAAATGAGCTGTGGTAAAATGGACAATATACTACTAACAGGTCACATTCTTAGATCATGTTTCTGTCATTGGGATTGTCTTTTTTTTGCTATTATGAAGGGGAAACTTACAAAAGTGGCAAAAGCATCTTGTGCAGTAAAAATAGAACTTTCACATTTATAATAGTATTGCTACTATGGAATATAACATTATATAAATTAACATGTAACACTAAGAAAGGGATTGTAATATACCAGTATAATAGTGCTAGGAGAAGTGTTTAGTCTATTAGTTTTATCACTTAGGTTCTTTTATTTTGAGGGAAGTGTTATTGAGGAAGAACAGCTTTTTTTCCTTTTTTTTTAATCTTAACTACTGGTCTAATTACTGAATGTCTTGTCCCTTTGGTTTAGAGTGCTATTTTAGTAAGAAAACAATTAGCAGGTGAAAGAATGATATGGGACAAGGAGAAAGGAACTCTTGATGGAAAGAAACATCAAAAGTAAAACTTTGGTAGTTACTTGTGGTTTACAATACCTGAGAAGTGTCTTTGTGGAGACGAACCTGCTATCTTCATGCCTGAGTTAACTAAACTTTTAAGTTATTTGGTGTACTGCTGCTATTACTAATAACATAATAATCGAGTATGTTTTTGTAAAACATTATGCAAATTCTTATGCTTAATATGCTGCATTTAAAATTACATGAATTCATAAAGATTCAGCTCAACACATGGATTTTTCATCTGGACCTTTGCACTCTTTAATTCCAGACCGCCAAGGCTGATGGGTGAAGGATTTGTTGTCATGCAGTCCAATGACGTTGATATCTATTACTATATGGATGAACCAGGTACCTTCTGTTAAACACAAAGATAAAATTTGAAGGCCTTTTGAGGAATATTTATTTATTTAGTTGTCTGAACTTGCTAGACAGTATTTCTTGGCCTTCCACTGGGAGTGTGCATTGAATTGAGACATGATAGTTACACACTGTAGCAACCTCAAATAAAAGTGCCATCAGGACACTTTAATTGTCTCGTGCTTAGCAAACATTTTTCAGGCTAATTTGAAGCAGTTTCCTTTAATAATCTGTTTATTATATTATGTAATACAGGTCTTGTACCAGAGGAGACAGAGGAAAGTAATGAGGGAGAAGCCAGTAATGAAGACAGCAAATTACAGGATCTTCCACCATGCTGGGGTTTGGACATTGTCTGTGGAAAAGGAACAGACTTCAACTATGGACCTTGGGCTGGGCAGAAGAGGTATTGCCATGATTTACAGCTTTAGTTTTAGTCTTTAATTTCTACTATTACTGAGAAAACATTTTCAAGTTTCGGGTGTGTAACTTTAATTTGTATGGGGCAGACTAGTCTGAATGAAGAGTCCTGTCACAGTGGTCTAAGACTACCAAATTAATTGTTGTTTATCTTGTTGACCTTCCAAACATAGGATCACTCTGTGAATTTTTGTTATTAAACTAATAAATTATGTTCCCATTTTTTGTGTGCAGAGTAGTTTTACTGTTTATCAAGTGTTACATACCTATGAGTGTATCTTTTTAGTTGGTGATCTTTAGCTTTATCAAGCTCCTGTTAGCTCATGGTTGGGAATGCAGTGCATATTGATGAGGAAATTTTATGGAAGTAGAAATCTGACTATGAAAATAATGAGGGGGGAACAACTTAACCCTGCTTAGAGTAATCAGCTGCTTAATGTGATCTCTAAAGTACTGATTATCTAGTTCTTTTAGTGACAAAATATTAGGCCAGAGTCTGCTGCAGTTCTTCGCTTTAGCCCTTGATGTTTCATGCCTGAGTATTTCTGGTGAGGACAATGGGATTGTTTAGAGAGTAAAGGACTATTAAGTAAAAGTGACATAATCAGTGCTTTGCTTCTTTTCCCCTATTAATTACAGGCTGATACTTCTCCTTGGCCTTTACTAATTCTCCTGTGAAATTCTTATGATTAAGTGTCTCTTAGGAGTGTGAGGATGGCAGACCAAAGAGTAGTCATTAGGTATAATAGCATCTTGGGGAATTTAAGAGAAAATGTCAGTTTGTAGAACTCTTTGCTAGAAACATGAGGTCAGTGAATCATTAATGATACTTTTAATACTCTAAAGAAAGCTTGCCCTATAATGATGTGCTTTTTATAATCTTAACTGGCTTGGCAGAAGGCAGTTTGGTGTCCATGCAGAGCACACAGAGTTCATAGATGTAGACTGGGAATACTCTTGCGTTGTGCCATGGATAGGACATGGAATTTTGGAAACTTTTAAACTGCTACATCACTCGGGTGCTGGGTGCAGGAAGCTGCTACTCCCCTTACAGCCCCTGAGATGTATGTTAGCTCTGCTGTCTGTGCTGCATTGCTGTGCCTTTCCCATCCTGTGGTTGGATGTTCGGCTATAATAGAAATGTGATCTTTATTTCACTCCCTTCCTGAGATCCTGAAGTTTTCTGGTTTGTTCATTTCTGGGCGTTGCATCAATGATTTATGCATGAACCAAAGCATAAACAGATTACTTCCTACTGTATTTCTGTAGCAGTTTTGTAAGGCAAAGATTGGAAATAAGAGGAAAAAAACACAGCTTGTTTGCTTTTTGAATGAAAAGATTTCTGTTTTAAGCCATTTATATAGCTTTTATCTAAAAGTAACTCCTTGTCATTGAAACTTGTGGAGATTTCAGTAATGAGTTGGAAGGCCTTCATGCCTAAGGTTTTAAACAAACATTCTTATCACATCCAGTGGTTGTCTAAAGGCTCAGCTAAAAGAAAAACAAATGAACCAAATAGATGCACAAATATATGTATGTATTTCTCCTGGAATAAAAAGCAACTCCGTTTTCTTAACTTTTTCCCCACTAGGGATTGCTTGTGGAAGTTTTTCTTCCCACCAGACTACCAAGTTATGAAAGTGTCAGAGATTGCTCAGCCTGGGAAGCCAAGACAGATCCTTGCCTTTGAACTGCGGATGAATATTATTGCAGATGCCACCATTGATTTGCTTTTTACCAAAAACAGGGTAAAAACCAAAACCTTATCTAGAAGATAACTTGTCTACTGTGGTTACTGTTCGGTTGTGCATAGTTTTACTTGTCGCAGGTGTTTGTTACAGAACTATAGGTTGAAAAGCTGAGTGAATTTTGTCTTAGTCTTGCATAATTATGAGCAAACCCTTCAAAGAGAAGTATTTTCTGAGAGGCATAAATTTTTTGGCTTGTTTTAAGTTTTCTTTAAGCCTTAAACTTACATCTTAAGCCATGATGGCTCCTACAGTCTTGGGGGATTAATGATGTGGACATTTCCTGTGCAGTCTTAAATGATGGTGAAGCTCACCATGCTGAAAAGATTTTTTTCTGCTAGTGAATGAATATGTAGTAGTACTGGAGGGATGATAGTGGGGGGAGCAAAGTGTGTATGTGTGTGTGTAGAGGTTTGGATTTTTCTTGCCCTGCGGCTACTATTATAAATGAGATAGAGCATAACTTCATTGTGCACCTCTTTGCTCATTTTTTTGGGGACTGAAAGGGTTAGAAATGTAGTGTTGAAATCCATATTC